>NC_135549.1:7934841-7984841 GCF_964340395.1 Glandiceps talaboti | reverse complement strand
TTTACAAACAAGATGGAGTTCAAAATATCGGTATGCAGAGTTGACAAATCTGTAATTCAACCCCTACAATGTAATCTCGCTTCATAAAACAACCAATAGGAATCTCATCCTACTTTGCATGTTATTGTAGTTAGTTTTAAATATGCATAAGTTGATTTAATTCAACGGATCTAGTTATTGGTTATCGCCTCTCGTGAATCTACAAACTCACAATTAGTAACAGCTTTGCTTATTGGAATCGACATCCTTTGTTTTATGTATGTATTGACTTGTACAGTGACAACGTGCGCGTGAAATTCCGATATAAATCTTGAAGAGGAAATAATAAAAACCACCAATCTTGATAGTAGTAATTGGTCCAAGTCAGGTCATGCATACTAAATACAACATTAGAATGTTGGACTTTTCGATTGATAGTATGTTATTGTGGTCTAGCTGCCTATCAAAATCAACAACTCATAACCTGAAAAGAGTACCTACACATAATGGAATCTAATTGCCATTCTTTAATAGTCCCTTAAAGTTATCTGTAACGAGCCTGCAATGACATAGAGTTGAGATTTAACGGATCTAATAAGACTCTAATTTTCATCGTTACATCGTCAAATGATAATGAACCAGCACTGCGTGAAATTGAAAGGTACACTTCATTGTATGCATAGTATGACGTCATATGTAGAATTAATGATGACATCATAAAAAACCAAGCTACTCACAATTATTTACACTCTGGTTTATCTCTGGAAAATGTAAGCATTCCGTTCCATATTTGTATCAGTGATTCTTATTGAAAGGATATTATCCGCTAAACTCTGGTAACTATTGTATTATTAGGATTACTTGTACCAGTTGCTCAAATACATCTTAGTGAAAGCAACAAACGTCATTATTTCCATGAAGTGACGATTTGTAATAAGATATATTTGGCGTATTAGAGTCTTTGTCGGTGTATCGAAGACTGTATCAGCATTTTCAATGGATTGACAAAACCTATCCAAAATCTTTTTCCTAATATGAGTTACCAGCATTACCTTTCTCCCCCTTCTTTTTATGGTTAAAGTTAGGATTTGGATTAGGGTTAGGATTGGAGTTAAAGTTTGGATTAGGGTTAGGATTGGAGTTAAGGTTTGGATTAGGGTTAGGATTGGAGTTAAGGTTTGGATTAAGGTTAGGATTGGAGTTAAGGTTTGGATTAGGGTTAGGATTGGAGTTAAGGTTTGGATTAGGGTTAGGGTTGGAGTTAAGGTTTGGATTAGGGTTAGGATTGGAGTAAAGGTTTGGATTAGGGTTAGGATTGGAGTTAGGGTTTGGATTAGGGTTAGGATTGAGTTAAGGTTTGGATTAGGGTTAGATGACAACATGAATATTTCACCAAATCACTTGCACTAACCTGACCCATTTAAATAATGTCATCATCTTGGTATAATGAATGCCTCTGAAAACACTTTATAATGAGGCATTAATCAAAAGCACGTGAATTCTGACAAACTATTGAAGGGAATCAGCTAACTCTACAACTACTTGAACAAATCCTCCTTCTTTGAATTGTACACAAATTTAACCACTACAGTGTCATCACCATGCTAAGTACGCTTCTACAAAACTATTTACCAACTATTGTTAACAAATAGTCTGTCATATTCCTTCTGAGTTGCATTGGGATAGAACAGTGTTTTTGTAAATTCAATTTCTTAATCAGTCCATGTATAGCTTTTGCCTTGAAAACCAAGATTCCCTGACGCTTGTAAAGGCAAAGTGTGCCAGACAATGTGTATTCCCATTGATATCCCAAGTTTTAACTGAATCAAAGGTAATTAAGTAACACTTACATTGCAGGATCATAAAATTAAAAGGGCTTACCCTTGAATTTATAGCTGAATGAAGTGTGCTGATAACCCCTTTTAAAATATACAATTCACTTTACAACATGTGAAGTGCACGCTTAGAAAATAGAAAAAATATCATCACACTGGCGAAGAGAATCTAATCTGTTTACGGACGAGGTCCATACTATCTTTGTCTGCAAACAGACTAAAAATAATCATGATTGAAAAATATACGAAGTCTTAATGTCACTTTAACCCATGATTTAAGAACCAGCTGACCAGCTGGGCAGTAAGTATAACGGTTGTTAACATGGCCTGTTCAAGGAAATGAATCCTAATTAGAGATTGAATCACTAGAAAACAATTAATACCGAACATGGAATCATTTACAGTCTTAACTTTTATTCAATTGAACTTGTATATCGTGGTCGTAATAACGTTGACATATTTACACTCTCAAAACAATTATTAAGATAATACTTTGAGGATTAAATCGATATGGTAAAAGAGTTGAAATCGACCATTACGTCTTGTAATAGCAGTTGTTCGTTATTTCAACCTCTATTTCCCTGGGGCTTCAAAGTAATAAGTTTGGTCAACGTGTATTGCTAATTTTATCGAGCTCTTGCTGATAACAAATGATATGGTCAAAGAAATCAAGCGTAAATCACTCCATTTCCAATGGATCAGGAAGTGGGACCTACTACTAACGTAAATAATTACTTTTTCCATTACTGTTGAATGGACGAAATTGCATCACACTCGTCAGTATTGACGTATGGAGTACAAAAACTGACATCTTTCAATGTCTTTTCTTGACTGTGTACGCGTGGGTAGAGGTAAAGAAATCACGATTTTTACAAATTGGTGTATTTCGGTGTAACTATAGGAACATATTGAGATTATTTGACTGACTAAGGATGTGTTGTACGTTTAATACTGATAACAGGTATTAATGTCACATAATCACCAATTAAATACTCTTTTATGATACAGGGGGCGACGTAAATGACTAAAGGTTGAATAGAGATATTTATTTCTGTCTATACCTTGTCGCAGTGGCGCCTGTACTCTGCATGTTACGGATATGTATGCTGGTTCCTTCTGCAAACATTGAAATGGACAAAGTATTCGGTAATGGCCATTTCTATTCAGTAAGGTTAGAAACCATACAGAATCTATGGGAAGCATTTCTTTTCTAAATCCATTTGTTACCTTTCTTCGTGTGGTTTTTATCTTCTTTATCACACTTCAATTATACTGTGATGATATAAACAAGATTTCTATATTTCTCCATGTTTTCGAATTCGTTGTAAACACACAATGAACAATAACAAACAAGAAAAATAAAAAGATGCAGTATTAAACACAAACACTGTCTAAAGCTAACAGCTAGACAGTCTATTTCTTGATAACATTTTTAGATAAATTTGTTTATCAGTTTTTATACTCACGTATTTGAAGTAAACTAAATTTTGTCAGTCACAATTTGGACAAGTTGCAAAATCATCACTTGCATTTTGTAACAGTCCAGAGTAACATTCTTCGCAAATAACGTGTCCACAGTCACCGTAAAGTGCAATGACGTTTTCCAAACACACTTTGCAAGTGAAGTTTTGACTACATACAAGTCACGTACTTATGTTCAATTGGTGGAGGAAATCTATCAGTTTAGTACGATATCTTGTTACCTAGATTTAAGATTTCGCTGATATTGGTGAAGAATTATGTTTTCAGGTCAAGTATGTATTATCAAATGTCCTATATACCATACAGATTTGCAAATTTTCAATTAAAGCGATGCTATTTTATTTAGAGACCATTCACACAGTCGGGTCTGTCATCATCTATGTCTAGTAGTCCTCCAATAACATTGAAATCTTTAAGATTTCTGATCTATAAAATGTCATACCCCAATAAAACACTTTATAGAGTAGTTAGTTCGTTTGATTGCATTTTCATGAATGGGTTTATTTTATTTATTTCTTAAAGATATACATTTGACAATTCCTTTCTTTCAATTTCTTAAGCTCGGGTATCGCGGTACTAGTCTTATCCATCTAGCAAATGAAATAGGGTATTTTCCTCCCGAAGAATAGAAAATATGTATTTTGAAGTTTATTGCTTGAACTTTTGTGGTCCTTTCTAGTCAGTATATGGGGATCCATGAAAGATGCAAATACTTCTTCATTTCCTACGCAAGGCACAATTTTAAATTAACATTTTTAAATGTATTTATATATCATGAAGCTATCTATAGTTTAAGCATCGTCAAGGTTAAGCATATTTCGCTTACGGAGGTCGAATCTTCCTTTTGCAGTAATGACTTCAATAATTTGTGTTCATTGAAAGTAAGTGTGAGCCATCATACATGAGAGTCCGGTTTAGTACAAACTAGAATGTATCGTTATAATTCACTGATAGTGTTTCTTTTCACCTAACAATTTAATTCAGTTACCTTTTTTTTTTATTTCTTGATGTAATCTGATTGAAAATAACACATATTAAATTATTCCTATGGGGATTTAGAAAATGTAGATACTGTAGATAAATTTTCTCAGCGTTTACTCGTTGTGGAAAACAGGATATGATCGTCGACAAGAGTGCGTAGTCAAGTACTTTAGTGTACGTATATTAGCAGGATACAATGTTTGCCTATACTAATTACATTTCACAATATGCAACAGTATCTTTGAGTTGGAACTGTCAAAAAATGGCATTTACCTGCTGAGGTTATTCTGTCATGTAGGCCGACGGCCCCATTATACGATATGAACATGGAAATTTAGCAAACGAGAGAGAGAGAGAGAGAGAGAGAGAGAGAGAGAGAGAGAGAGAGAGAGAGAGAGAGAGAGAGAGAGAGAGAGAGAGAGAGAGAGAGAGAGAGAGAGAGAGAGAAGTGTGTGTGTGGGTGTGTGTGTTACATGTTGCAGCCACGCAAGAGTATATGTGAGTGTTTGTGTGTGCATGAGCGCGTGTCTGTGTGTCTGCCTACCTGTCTGTCTGTCTATCTGTCCGTCCATCCGTCTGTCTGTCTGTCTACAATGGAGCATGAAATGTACGCATGAAGCCTGACTGAAAAAAAGTAAAGAAAGTGTGCTTTTTCAATAACAACTTAGAACTTGTTTACTGATCCACATTATTAATGGCGTCAATTCTTCATTTACGTCGAGACAAGAACGTAAGCACAGTGCAAAACGTCACAAAGTAATTATCCATTTTGTGTCGTTCATATTTCAGGTTGAGTGTTTTGCTTTTTATCGTGAGCACTTTTAGTAATTTTCACTTTAACATATAAACAAAGTCTTTAATCTTCATCATCACAATATAAGCATGGTTGTTATTCTGTCTTTATAGTTATTTTATATTGATTACACTTAAAAGAGAACACCACTCTTGGACAGTAAATAAAATGTATTTTCATAAACAATTGGTTCTGACGAGTCATTTCGTGATTTCATTAAAAAAAAGAACACCAAATTGAAACTCTTGTTTTAGCAGTGGTCCACTCATGGGACGTAGCAGACATGTATATGTATTAGATTAAAATGAAATTATACTCATGAGCTTACATGTATTATGTTCAGATAAATAGTCATGAATAGTGATGGTGGTGGTGGTGGTGGTGGTGGTTATGATCACTTGTGTACATTATTTACATGCTATTCCCATGGGCGAATTTAACTTTAATCCCGTGTTGTATTAAACCTAATATAGTCAGCTAAATTTGTAATACCAGTATATATCTAATGTGGAAATCTCCTAGTCTTAGACTATTTAATGTTCTTACCGTTGGATTTATCAATATCATGTTACATATATGTACAGGAAAGCTTTATTGAAGGCCTGTTTATTGACTTTGTACGGTTCCTGGTGTCTATAACATACCAGAGTTCTAATTCTATACCGTCCTAGATCTAACATTTAAATCTACACTCACAGATGAATTATGAATTGTGATTTGTTTATATTCCCATTAATTCTTGCTTTATCTTATTCACGCATATAAGTGGAGCACAGCGGGTGACGTTGAAAATGCGTGCCAAGGCAAAGCAAAAATATGTAATAGGGGTTAATAACACGAGAAAAAGTGATACGTGATAAGTTACTGTATAATAATATGTTTTTTTTTCCAGTAATAAAGATATGCAGAAAAAACATGTAAATTGATTAGGGTAAAGTGTATCAACCTGGCATTTAGTAATCTAGTAACCAATTTTGAGAATATATTTTAACTATTTCGAGCAAACAATTGTTATTTCATGTCCAAATTATTTCATTTTAATTTCAGTTTGCAAGAAATACAATGTCATAAACCCTGTTTCAGTCGAGCAAAGTGCAGAGGACATATGTTGAACCACCGTACTACACGACACTTTCGACCATGTTCCGTTATGCGACGCATCACTATTGACAACGTACAGTTCATCATTTTCAATCATGGAAAATATCGTTTTATTTAAGCAATTTTCAATTTTCACCGCTGACGGCATTTGTCTTGGCACGACTCATGCGTGATGAGTTTTATCAATCATTTTCCCTAAATGTTATTGGTCACGAATCGTGAGATTATGGAAAAGACACATTTCTTTGAGATTATGTTTTAATACAACTTTGATAACAAGTACTCCACTCTTCCTAGTTCGCAGTCAAGCGATCATTTAATTTTTTTCAGAGATTTTGACCATTTCCAAATTAATATTGCCACTGCAATGACATCAAACATCTCCGTTGAACTATATGTTTGATCTACTTTAATACGCAAACTCATTGATGCAGTTTAACAAATTCCTATTCCCTACTAATGTATCGGGACTGGCGACCTTGGCTCTATTCCTGATCATTCAAAGCATTGTTTCATTACTTGAATCAAGTGGAGCGTAATCTGCGTCCACTATGACAGTGTTTCTTGGTGAATATTCAATAGCCTCTGTATCTTCACATTTGTATTAATTGACTATCTAGCTAGAGACATCAACACATAATACCAAACTGATTGACTGTTTTGAGAAAATGACGGGTGGGCATTTCGCTTGATTTCTCTTTCATGGAAAACATTGCATTTCGGCAACGCAAGTTCACTATATAAACGATAGTGTAAATGTAAGTGGACAGCTTTGAACACAAACAATGTCATTATCCCAGTGATGTTTTTACTCCTGTTAATTCCCCTAATAAAAAATCATTGAAATGTACATCTCTGGTATTGATAGGTAGTAATGGGTCATAACATGGATTAAGTGTTCCTGCCCAGACGGTGTGCTTACATTGAGTTAAGCTATCTGTGGCTTTAAAGTTGTGAGTATGCAAATATGAAGGCAGCTTATTATTCACCTCAGTTGCTTGATAACTTCAAGATGTTGTTTAAATGTTAATCGGAGAATGCTCGTTGCATTTCATTACATTGCTTCTAGTCTCTAGCGAGTTCAGCATACTCCGCTCATTTCCTATTGGTTTTCAAACTGTTCAATAATTCTATCACAGTTGTTTCTATTTCAATACACACCAATCGTATTTTGTAAATTTTCAAATCACTCACTAACCGTGATTGCAAGAAACAGGGGGAGCCAAGGTTGAAAACTTACACGTTACCTAAATGTAATGCTGTGGTTTTGGAAACGAATATTCTGTAAACAAAGGCGTGACACCCCGCAATTGAAAGTGACTTATAAACAGGGATGACACTGTTTCCTTGCCCAGTACGGAGACGCGTAGAAGTAGCAATTCTTTGTCAGTAACTGTTTATGGTGGATTGTTGGAAACACACAGGTAAGTGATATTTCCTGCAGATATTTGACAACTTTTAATCGCCGAGTTTTACAAAGATATTTTATTTGGTAGTGTATCATGAAATGAAATGAAATGAAACGAACACTTGGTTATATGTTTTTTTCTGGTAAAAACTAAATATTTGTTTATTGCTTTGTTGACTATTTCAACTAACAATCTATTGTATTGTATAAACCTTAACACCATACGTAAGAGAGACTTTTAAGATGTTATATTCATCTTAACCTTCTGAGAAAATATGACGATAAAATAACAATTCTTCATATTACACCTCTAAATTCTGTAATACTGATGTTCAGTATTGCATATTGTGCAACACGTATCACAGTTTCAATCTTTTGTCAAGAACAACGCACATCCTAAATCTCACGAGGGCAGCTCTTATTTGCCTTCGGAATATAGTCATTATTTTCTAGCTTTAAACTTAAATAATTGTGAACGCTCTAAAGCAGAAGTGACAAACATCTTTAGGTTTAATTAGATTTACATCTCAATTCGTTGTTACTTTTAAGTCTTGGGGGTTACTCATTTAATGGTTCGGTCTTGTGAATGGTTGAAGACTAGATTTGCTTCAAACGTATTGACTAGATGTCCATGATAACCCCATAGTAAGCTGATAGCTCAATTTATTTAAGAATTCTCACGAGACAAACGGAGTATCACTGACAATCCCAACCCTTAACGTCTTTTGTCGTGAAATATTAACAACCTTGCTGCTAATCGTTTAGGTTTTAATGAACCTGCCAATCAAGTGTTGTTGATTACTTACATATCCTTCCATGGCTTCTCTCTGGACGTTAGCTTGATTATGATAGTTCAATATTAACCATCTGAGCTAATTTTATTTGTAAAGGACAAACGTGTGCTACTTATTTGTTTCATCCTCTGAATATATGCATTGCATTTGTAAAGTATATAACAGCTAAACCGATTACAAATGCACTTTTAGATAGGAAATAACCATAGCAACCCGAATAAAAGTTTAATACTGCCAACTCATATGTAAAGATTGCCACAGTAACGATACATATCGATAACACGAACTCGTTCACTGTGAACATAGCCCTAAACAAACAAAGAATATTCACTTGCCCCAAATATAAATATATAATAGTGTGCTCTTTAACCTAAGTGTTTTACAAGTCAAAGCAAACATTACTTTCCAATTTCCAAGCTACTTCTAAGGCTTTGTTTGTATATTGATATTGTAAAAGAAAACATTACAAACCCTGATCATTTCAAAACAGCTGTTTCCAATTTTGCATCAATTCCCAAGACTCAAACATAAAGGACAAGACTAATATAGTAGAGTATCTCTTCAACCCATGTACTCCAGTTAACGTTTGCGCCATCTGGGACGATGTGCCGTAAAGAACAGAATTTGGATTTTCAAAATGCCAGTGTTTATTCACATTGTAGAGGTAAAGGTTGCATGGGAATTTTGAACCATGACATATATGGTAAAGCTACAGGGATACGTCGTAGAAAATGAGCGAATTAACAGAATGGCTTTTCACTGATTTTATAGTCATTTCTTGTCAGTGCATTACATCCAATTTCCTGGAGGTATTCACCCCAATCTCACTATCTTCACACGGGGCATTTTAAACGTAAAAGAACTGTCATGAAGGTTGTATGGATCAATGCGTTTTGAAATGAATTCACGGGACACTATTTAGCAATTAGCTTTTCGAGATAACTTAGTTTTGACAGTATTTTATTCTAACATTTACAACAGTCATCTTTCCTGATTGTAAAATGTTTAAGCTTATATCAAAATACTCTGATTCTACATGTATGTTATATTGTGCATGTTCAACCCTTTTCAAAAGTTAGTTTTGTGTTCTCATAAAAGTAGACACATTAAACGTAATGGTATGCAGGTTTTATATTCATAGATATGTCAGTATAAACTAAAGGATACTTTCCCGGTACCTGGAATCTGCCAGACAGGAATAATGTTTTAACGCAAAATGCAATCTGCTGTCAAGCATACAAAAAGATCAATTATCCAACATCTACCCGGATCCACCGATGATGATGATGTTGATGATCCATTTGCCAAATTCCTATGTCATGTCTTCGGGTAAAGCATAATGACATTTTCTAACAAATTGACACAATGTATCATTTAAAGTGATACCTTGTAGGCTCCATAAAACAGCGGCTTTGACAAATGTCAAACGGAGCTCGTAATAGATCATGAGGGATAGCAGAATAAATGGTTTGGCCCCGAGTAATAACGGATAAAGAACAGTAAAGTGAAGATATCTTAGCTTCTTCAAATATTGCTCTTTAATGACCCAAATTCGATGTGTAAAGGTGTGTATGTTGCCACATTATACACAATAATGGACTAACCTAGCAAGTTCATCGTTCATTTGTCAACGATTAGTCATTGGTCTGATCCCAGTCTCTAACACTTATAAAGTTGGCGTTTAAATGGAATGCTGAAGGCTAACTTTAAATGTCGACCTACCTTTAACATTTACAGCACAAACATATCTTTTACGAAATGTGTACATCAACAATTTATCCTACCGTAAATATCTCAGAGACTCGGAGAAATGATAGGTACTGAGTCCCTGAGATATTTGATTGGTAAACTAATATAAATACAAAGGAATTTTTGCTTCATCGATATTTCACTTCAGCAAATTCTAAGTCATGCTACCATTACATTTGCAAATGATGCTGAAGGGATCAGTTCACATTCATCGTGTTCTACAGAGACTTGCAATACATTACGAATACAAAGTCGAAGTTTTGTTGGGACTCAAGTAGACAAAAATAGCAATGTTGGAAATTCTTGGACTATTCTTGAAATATACATGTTCAGGCAAGAGTTAACGATGAGTCTATCTCAAGCTGATTTGTTTGTATTAAAAACTCCGTGATTGCCTACCAGGAGGGCAAGAATAACCCGATGAAAACTCCAGGATTCCTCATCAGCGGGGCAGGGAAAGACTGATGAAAAAAAGACATGCGAAGGCTGTAATTCCAAAATTCATTTCCTGACTTAGTCTCTTCATCCATGGATCAAGCAGAGACACGCACTTTCTATTCTATTAACTTTCATTATGGAAATAGCCGGCCTCCTCGAAATGAGTTGTAGGCTGATGGAATCCTGCCTGCCCTGTCAATTATTTGCCACCGATAATGCAATATTAGACTTAAAATGTGAATCCAAGTACAATGGGTGTGTTTTTATCCACGAAGAGTTTATACCCTTAAAAGATATTCTCCATCTTTTGGAAGGAGATTTGATAAATAATGTGCAATGGACTCTCGAAAATGTCTTACTGCAATTATGAGTAGCGAGCTGTTGTTTTTACACCGGCAGGTAACTAGCATATCATCAAAAGAAGCCATAACATAGAAATGCAACCGATTGAAAGGATGATACACCGAAGAACGCACTGACAATCGAACAGAAAGTTCGACATACAGAGAGGCAGACAGACAGACAGACAGACAGACAGACAGACAGACAGACACCAGAGACACGCACGCACGCACGCACGCACGCACACATCCCTGCATATACAAATACATAACGTATAACATATAGTATAGACATGATAGCATAACATAACATACCGTTCATTGGTGGAAATGTTTTCTCAAACCGTACAAGGATAACGACAGGAGACTTGTCTTGACTATAACATACATGTAATAATACCATGTAAATGCTCACATTAAATGTGTGTTTTGGTTCAATCATAGCACTTGCTTTTACCAGAGTTAGAAATCTTATAAAGTCTATCATATCGACAACCAGTCATTCGTGTTCAGTTAATATTACATGTACTGTCTGATATCATGTGAATGTGTCACTGTTCTCTTTTCTTTTCATGACATTCACAGTACCTGTGCAATACATTTTAAGGGGTTATTCTGAGGGGTTATCTTTGATGAATACCAAATGTGAATAGATGACTGTTTCCAAAACAGACATATTCGACAAAATTGTGTTTTATTTATCCGGACACCCTTGTTTTTGTTGTAAATGTCATAAGTACGATTGACTTAGCTACCTACGAACATCATCAGACGATTAAAGGTGGCGAATACGCCAGGCGAAAATCAAAATGCAAAGGTGTTTGCTCTTTCGATTGTCAACAGTCAGTGAACATGAACATCAGTCTGGGTGTAGGCAATAAAAGATCGTTGATCGTGTTCTCCGCTGACTAGTCTTACTCCTGGAAGGCGATTTCATAAATTTTCGTATCACTGGTTTAGAAATGATGTGGTTCGACTGTTGCCACTTATGACCCACACAAAACACATTTCAAACCCTTTGTATTTTCTACTTTTATAATGATCAATAGTTTCTTTTATCGCTTTTGATTTATTTTTATTTTTAATTTGATGTTCGGGGGAGAAGGCAAGACATCTAAAATGAATAACTGAATAATAGAATGACAAAATAATGAAAAAAGAAAAACAAAAGAGAGTATATATGGGTAATGATTTAAAATGTTGCTTTGGGGAATTGGGTCCGTTGAGATGGAGAAGAAGGATGTGTCACAATTCAATCGCTGGCGTCATGTACGGACCTGGAATATTTGCAATGAGAATTGTGTCGTTTAGTGTACAGTTAAAAGGAATTTTACTGATCTACTGTAATTAGCCTTCTCTGTGTATTCAGTATACCTGTGGATTAACATTGTAATGGCGAAGTGATTGGCTCATTCATTCCAGCGTGACTTGGAGGTACTGGGCGATTTTCAAGGCTTTCTGTTCAGATTGCTGGCACAAAATTATAATTTGTCGCCGTTCTTGCTGTTTTATTGCAGAGACAATGAAAAACGATATCATAAGTAGGACCGCTGTAGCAACCAAATGATAGGAAAACTGCGTTTTATTGATAATATCGGGTATTAAAATTGATCCACATGGTGACAGTCAGGAGAGTGGGGATAATGCACGTATGGTGATAAAGGAAATGAGGTTGCTATTGGTTAATTACCGTGTGGGTGTCCATTTAAACACAAACGCCTTTAATTGGACTCTGGGTGTAGTATTACCATTTAAGGTGGCTTAATGTCGAGAAAACACATAATCAGTATAATATTGATAAACTATTCAACACAAAGGTATAGTAGCTTAATCAGGGCTGAATTCAAACTCTAACCATAACCAGGCAAATCTTCCAGAATAGCTGTCGCACTTGTACAATTTGAACCAAACGACACTTTGAATTGAAACGTGTTCTGTCAGTTTTTCCCTATATACATATTAATACACATTAAGAATGACGGTACTGTTAAGAAATTGACTCTTGATCCAACGATCATTTTAAACGTTTCCATCCAGTTCTCAAACGTCATTGACAAGTACCTGAACTATACATATCAAACTGAACGGTTTCAGATTTAAAGGCAGCATAAATTGGAATGTGGTCATTATACAACGAGAAACAAGACTGACATCTGACAGGCAGGATGCTTTACAACATTGGAAGAATAACCCCTGATTAGCTTCAGAAATGTTAACGTCATAATTGCGATTTTGAATTATTTGACTTGGGCTTGCTATTTATCAATTACTACAAACATTTTATGCTTTTTTACTTTTATATAAGCAACAGTGAATGACAATAGCCTCTATGATATTTACCTTTAGTCAGCATTGCCAATAATTTAGTCATGTGTCAGCATAGCTTTTAGTATTCTTGATGCATTACACGTTTGGATTTCATTGAGAGCAACTGAAATCTACCCTTTGGAAACTGAACGTCTCATGAATGAACGTTTACCAGGCTTTATGAAACAAGGATACCTAATCTATTATAATATTTGTTTATCTATAAAATGTGAAAGTAGCAGATAACCAAGTTGATATTTTGGTCAGTCAGACGGACATGCAGTTAGTTAGTTAGTTAGTTAGTTAGTTAGTCAGTCAGTCAGTCAGTCAGTCAGTCAGTCAGTCAATCAGTCAGTCAGTCAGTCAGTCAGTCAGTTAGCCCGTCAGGCAGTTAGTAAGTTAGTCAGACAGGATGTTAGTAATTCTACCACTCCAGTTAACAATCAAGTTATCCAATCACATCTGCATTGTCAGTCAACAAGTTATACAAGTAGTCGTTATGCAAATCAATCAATCAATCAATCAATGAGCAAATCAATCAATCAATCAATCAACTGTCTGGTAAACTGTCCATCTGCTCATTAGTTCATTTATTCATACATACTTAGCTTCATCGTTTCTTCACTCTTCGATAAATCAAGCGGTCTAGCACATCAAACATATCGCAATGATGTGTTCCTCGCTATTTTGTGTATGAAAACATCACTTTCTCTTGATTCAGTTATTGACTTCAATAGGATATAATATCAAAAACTGTCAGGATTGTGCTAGTATTGAATGACAAGATAGGAAAAGTCTTTATTTGCTGCAGAGATGCATGTAGCACTCCGTTCCATTACTATCGTGTTTGTTGGAGGCCTGACGTCATCACGTGTAAGCCAAAAATGTGTGTACATGGTTGACAAAGCATGACATGGCAAGAAGCGATCAATGTGCTTGGTTAGTGTTCAAGTTGAACCATGAGAGAAAATATACACTCTTTGTCATAAAAGCTTATTATTTGGGTGTTTGAGACACACAATCCTCGTTTGAAACACACATAATCCTGGTCATAAGATCTTAGCATTTGCCGTTTTGTGCAACAATTTGCTCTAAAACAGAACACATCAAAATATGTGTCAGTTAGAGGCGACAAAACAAACAGTCCAGGCGAAACCACACCAACTTACATCTGTATCGACTGTGGTTGACGCAACCCTTCATGCCTTCTATTTTAGGGTAAATTGTTGCAGAAAACATCCAAATGCTAAGCTCTTATGACCAGAATTGAGGTGTTCGAAACACGTTGAATCCTGGTCATAAGAGCTTAGCATTTGGGGATTTTCTGCAATAATTTACTCTAAAAAAAGAACGCATCAAAGGGCCATCAACATAGATTGACAGTACTAGTACAGGCAGTCTTCACGGCGGGTGTTTTCGGTGACCACGTACAATTCTGACTCTCCGGCGCCCCCGGCGGTGGCAGTCCCTGGATCATGGATGGGTGGATACCCATGCTTGTTAGCGAAATTTCATATGTACCCCTTTTCCAGGAATATTTCAATGAAAAAGAAGGCCCCCCCCCCCTTTATTTTAGTAAGTCTGGGAGAAGATCACTGCAAAAAACCCTTCTTTCAGATATCAAGGAGGTTTTACCTTGAAGGACACCTAATCCATACACTGCACACGTCCTGGATTAAGGGACCTTCCGAGTGTGTCTAATAACAAGCAACAACGTAGAGAGTGGGTTAGTTCACTTAGTTTGGTACTCACCCGGTGGTGGCAGTCCCAGACGTAGCAGGTACACATGCTTCTTCGAAATTTCACGGAAAAGGGGGTGTTTTTCGTCGGCTATCTAGTCAGTGGAATCGTAAAAAGGGGATACTTTTCAGATCACTCTCCGAGAATATGGATAGGATGCCCCTTTTCTACTTTTCTTCACGGTTCTTTTCCTAGTACAAGTGCTTATTTTATTATTAAACAGAGGCAAACGTCGACAATTCTACACAAATGGCTTCAACTATCACGGCAGTCCTGCTTGCAGACGGTACACGCGTTTCGCTCAAGGAAAGGTCGACTTACTCCGTATGCAAGCAGGACTACTATCACGGCAGAGTACCATCTAATTTGGATGAAGAATCATTGAAGTTTGAGCGTATCATACACCACTTTTTAAAATTTGATATAGACACTGGACTACGTACTGTACGAAAAGGCACAGCGAGAGTGGGGTTAAAAAGGAGACACGGGAAATATCAGTGGAAAGCGGATCACATGGTATCTAATATAACAAGAGGAGTGCTCCGTCTACACCTAATGTAGACGGTATATACCAAGGAGAGTCTGCAAGGGACAGATATGGTAGACGTGAAATACAATAAATAATGAATCAGAACGAAAAAAAGACAATATAGTCTTCTTTTTACCTCAAGCATATTTAAAATACAGCCCCAAAACTTTGTAATAGATTCTCTAACTATAAGCCTCACCTCAAATAACCAACATAAAACACTTATTATATATTCATACCATAGCTGTTACAATCTAACAGCAAGTGTGATGAGGCGTTTTTTCTGAAACCGTACAAATCCCAGTAAAATATTGATAAGAAAAATCCTTCTTACTTGTCTGTGTCATATTACACCGTTCTTTCGTCTCCTTTTCAACAACCATCTGTATAGTATTTTATTAGATCACATCGCATCTGTAAAATTGATATTAAATGTTACCATTTTTTTTTTATTATTTCTTTCAAACTCCAGATTACAAGTTGCTACATCCACAAGGTAAAGTTTAAAAAGAATGGCACAGTGTAGATACAGACAGCTGCTACAAGGAAGTGGTCTTTTTGTTTACGTCTTTCTCTTATCATGCATATTGGTCAACTTCTCCAATGCAGAAAATCAGATAGATGATGAAGACTTCAAAGACAAAGAAGATGACGTCAAATATATCTTAAGTGAGTCCGTTTCTATGGTTACATGAATGATTGATACCGCTTTGTGTGTTTTACTTTCAGTTGCATTATACCGCCATGAAAAGGACTTGTTGAACGAATTATCGTGGAAAAAACTTTAGTAGCATTTTAGAATCTTAGAGACAGTTTTCCATCAGTCATTTTTTGGTGATGTGGCATTAAGATTCTGTTAGACCTATGTAATGCATGATAAGTTAATAGGGCCATTACAAATCAATCGAGTTTGACCAGATCGTCATGTTATAGAGACTAATTGGAATACAAGCTTATGGAATGACCTAAAGAATCTATTATCTGCCCGACTCCAATCAAGTTTCTAACCTTTTTTTCACGAGATAATATCTGTTAAGTAACCATTGCCTGGAAAGTACGGCGATACCGTTTTGATAGACTTGTATATTGGGCTTATCTTTGACTTCAAGTTAATTGAAGTAGAACTCTATCGTTTGTCGGCGTACATTCTATGTTTTTCACTTAACCCTTTGGCTCTGTTACTATTTTCTATGCTCGTAACGAAATCATTGCTAAACATTGGATTTACGTTTTGTTCGTTTTTTAGATGGCTTATTAGAAAAAACAAACACAGGAGAAACTGGTGATGATTTGCTGGGTGAAGAGGGAAAGAGGCAGTTTCTCAGTAGTTCATTTGGGAAGAGGCAGTTCTTGTCCGGTGGATATTTTAAGAGGCCCGACAGTGACTACAACACTCGTGACTCCAATGGTCAATTTTACTCTGGCAAGAGGAATCCTCAATTTTTCCACGGAAAACGGGATCCTCAGTTTTTCCATGGCAAACGCGCCGACGAAGCTGATGAAAAGCGTGCAGCTCAATTCTTTCATGGAAAGAGAGATCCCCAGTTCTTTCATGGGAAATAAATATTGGGAACGAGACATCTTCGAACTGAATATGATAGCATAACGATTGAAATCACACATCACGCGTACGCATGCTTTTATTTTGAATACGAGGAACTTGGGATTGAAATTGTGCTGTATCCTTGGCTTCTGCACTAATTGACAGTTTGAGAGCTTTCACCAGCTTGGACACACATTTGATTTCTCTGGTATTGGTGTTATTAGTTGAAATTGACTTTTATTATTATTATTAGAATTGGCATTAGTGACATTTGAAACCATTAGAGATACACATAAATGCTCATATGCACTGTAAAATAATAAAAATCAAACTTGTTCGTTTGAGTTTTTAATAAATCCGACATCATTTTGTTGTTTGATATGACCAGAAACAATGTCGCGTTACTTCTTCTCCTTCAAATAAAAAAAACAACTACTAACTGATCGGGTGTTTTCAAAGAACAGCGCCCGTACATGGGCCTAGTCAGAGTACTTACTTCAAATAACGCAACTTATCGCTTTCTGTGTTCCTTGATTTTCTAATTTTCGGTACAAGCAACTATGTATAACGTCGATAGAAACCTTTCCGACAACTCGTACTAGTGCACAAGAAACTAGACAGTTAATCAACTGCAACATCGGGTTGCTAAGCAACCAGCTGTTCGACATGAGGATACAAAATGGCAATTTAAAATGACACGCATAAGTTATTTCAGCTACCGATGCATCAATGTTAGCATTAATAATAAAAACCCAGAAGTAGATAAATGACACTGGCAAACTGAAATGTTAAATGTACGTTATTTACGACGGCTTCAAACATTGTATGTTAAGTTATACATGATAGATGTTGATAATGTTGAATAAGTTTCGAAATCATACGGATTTTTTATTTTCAGTCGTCGATGCTCATTTATGGAAATCAGTCAGTCTGGTAACCTTGAATCTTATTATATGTTACTATCCAACATGCATTTCTTGTTTCCCATATCTTCACATTTCTTGTAGTAGACGCTAATCTTCCCGGAGAGACTTCGTCAAAAAATTCCATGAAAATTCTGTAATCCGTCAAGATAGGAGCTCTAGCACCATTTCAAATTTAATTTTATTATACAAAATTAATCAGATTTATTGTTATCGACGTGAAATTGCCCATATGACAAATAAAACTTTTGTGTGACTTTAAGCGAGTAACAAAGTTCGATCGCAGGGCAGTACTGGTAGTATTTTCTAACAAGGGTAAAACATAATAATAATACTTGGCTAACGCTCAAACATTGAAGGTGCGTCTTGCATGCCGCCGTAAAGGAGGCGTTGGTTTACAATGATGTTAAAACCGCGGTGTACTTAATATGCATTCGACATAAGTCAGATTTGTTTTTAGTACAACCCTTTTCAATAAATACAGAGTTCCCGTTCAAGTTTCTTCAGACCACATAATAGAAGTTTTCAACAGCTGACATATATAACATAACAGCTAACATATATAATGGATATTTTCAAATTGTGAAATATTAATTGAAAGTTATTCTTATAGGACATTTCAATTCTCGTAATTCACGTGATCAATGAGTGTTCGCAAAAAAAGGTACAAACAAGATACATGTTGTCCAATAGCAAAAATTACGGAAAAGGACTCGTATTGTATGTCATAAAAAGATATGTCAACAACTTCGATGTAGATGTCATAGACGAAATATACATAGCTGTTAATCAGTGACGTACGGAACTGGATGAGATGGTTTTCCTTCAAACACAGTTCTTTGTAATCTATCTAATATGACTAGCAGAGGTCTCGTGTTTAAGTGATTCCATTAGTTATGCAAGGACATTTTCGATAAATTTCAACGATGATCAATTTTCAAGGAGTTCCGAAAGTTCCAAACAAAAGAGCGACGGCACGATGACGTGTTGGTTCTTTGTTAAATTCGTTGTTTATAATCGGTTGATCTATTACATTTATCAGTTAGTGTAACAGACTTCCTTGTCTATGATCAGTGTAACAGTGTTAGTGTGAACTAGCGTTTAGCGTCATTGGGCAGACAATACCACCCATCGTGGCTGCACGGATGGATGGATGGATAGATGGATGGATGGGTGAATGGATGGATGGATGGATGGATGGATGGATGGATGGATGGATGGATGGATGGATGGATGGATGGACAGGTGGGCGAGCGGACGGACGGACGGGTAGATGGATGGATGGATGACTGTTTGATTTCTGATTGATTAATCTATTAATGTATAGATTAATTGATTGTTCAGATGCCAGTTGATGATTGGCTTATAAACTGCTCGTTAGTGAAAGCCATATCAGAATATGGCTGTTTAATTCTAGCTATATTAAATATTACATCCACTCATCCAATTATACAGGTTTGTCAAATAAAGATTGTTTTCCTTTGGTATTGGAAACATAACTTTACTCTGTCAACAAAATCTATAGGTTTCCAGACCGTCTTTTTTCAGTCACAGCAGGGAAATTTCATCGAGCCAAATTATACCACACATTATCTATTAAACTTCAAGCTGTGTATCTCGTAACATGTAACGACCTGATGATACAATGCCTTTATGGCTGTCTAAAACGTGCTTATAGTAACACACATTATTTCAATATAAGAGATTCCCACGTAAGTGCAATGGGACGAAAGCAATGGTGATGAATGTAAGGCGTAAAAAACAAAGACATGTATGATGACATACAGTACCATAGAGGGCGTATCTATCTCGGCGGTCACTGCTACAGATGAGCACATCTATTTCACGGTTATGTGTATGATAACCGAAAAAGGTCATCCTTTCTAGGGCACAGTAGTCAACGGTATGGACATGATGTAGTTGATTTGTTGTAAAGGGCTTTGTTCAAACATATTAATTCATGCATTTACATGTACATCTGCTTTCAGAGTTTGACAGAGAGTAACATTTAACCTACCGTAGGAGATGGTAATGTCTTAGGTAATGTCATAGCTTTATTTGTCTATCTGTCTGTCTGTCTGTCTGTCTGTCTGTCTGTCTGTCTGTCTGTCTGTCTGTCTGTCTGTCTGTTTGTTTGTTTGTCTGTCTGTCTGTCTGTCTGTCTGTCTGTCTGTCTGTCTATAGGATAGCTTGAAAACCCATTCTGATGAAACGTCATGCATATTTCCATATATTGAGAATCCCAAGAACTGAGGTTTAGTAAAATAAATTATTATCATAAAATATCTCTATTACGAATAAAACTTAACAAACATCACAAACATCGCATGGTGTTGAAGAGTCGGCTTATTTTAGCCTGCCGTGCATGTTCAGGTAACGAATTCCAGAGATTTTCACCACCACCATCCCAACCCCACCCCACACCCCCTCCCGTGAGTCGTGAGTGAATTTGCGGAGAGCATGGTTTTGTGGCCTGGTTTATTATAAACTCTGCTGGCTGGTGTTATACTTATGTATTTTAGAAAAAGGTGTGAAACCGGGTGTGAAACATTTTTAACAATCAAGTAGGGGTGGTGGTTGTGCCATGGTAAAAGTTTACATCATAGAACAAATGCGAAAGTTGTGTCTTTCTAACTGAAGGGGACTAGTCTGTGGGTAGCAATTTCAGATTACTTTCCCTGCCCTGTTTTGTAGAATTTGTAAATTACCGTATTAGTACAGTTAGACCAAATGAGATCACTAGATTAAAAAATTAGCAATACCATGGAATTTACCAGTATTTTGGCAATTTTTGTTAGGTAAGGCAGACCTGATTGTGCGGATGATGTCACGCTTCTGTGAAAATTTCCCGGGAAAAGTTGGCACTTATCTGGATTATTTACATGAATGGTGTTTGGTACAAAACTTCAAATTTCACATGATTTGTTTATACATTGTTGATAACGCATCACGTGTGTTATGTCAAAATCACCTTTTTTGCTTTAATGATTTATTTATTTGCATAATTATTCAGATTTGCCAATTTAGAGAGATCTCATGTATGGTAGCTCATAATTCTACCAAAAATGAAAGATATAGATATGACATCATGCCATACGTCCTACAGATACGATGAGTGTGACTTGCATATATCTGACTAATTTGCATAATTAATGATATTTGCAAATGAGTAGTAAGCTAGTATTTTAGTATATGCTAATGATATCCAGCACTGTGTTATAGATGTCTCATAAGTAGGATTTCCACTATCAAATTAATCATTTGCATAATTGATGATTTTTATGATTTAGGGGCATAAGTTACAAGTTTTTGACCAGACCTTTAGCTAGCAAATCAAATACTTCATAGCTTGAAATTTCATTGTGACGCCATTTCACACACTGTACGTGTGTGCTTTAGGCGGGTGTTCAATTACTATGAATGACATTTATCTAATTATTGACTTCTTTTTTTATTATGAGAGATATTTTCAGCTTCTGTCAATTGGGGGCGATGTCTTCTTTCCTTCACACTCGTGGGTACTTGCACTGTCATGTATAGGCAATGGTGGAATATCAATCATCGAACATTTTATATCTTTATGGAATGAAGGCGTGCAGTTTGAATATGACGTCATATAACAAAGAAGTGACTTATATCTGCATGAAAGATGGGTGGGTTTTTTCTTTCATGAGAAAATGAATTTTGCATAAATGTTTACGTACGTGTACGTGTGTGAGTAATTCTATCTCGGGCACAATTACATACACACTACCACAGTAAATACACATTTTCTTTTCAAAAAGTCACATAAAAAATACATGAATGATAAACTCATTTGTAATTACAGAACCAAGAAATAGATCGAATGTTTTATCTGTTATTGTCATCCATACACGTGCTAGACGTTGCTACTCTTCCCTGAACGTGGTAGACTATAAGACTTGTGGTTGTAGGCGCTCTAGATCTTCAATGCTCAGCTCGCTCAAGGCATAAAGCGCGCCTACAGCGGCCATTCTTGTAGTCTCTGGCATTAATGTGGACGGGTAATTATTTTCAAACCATTTTGTTTTGTGGGATCATTGATTTGTTATTTTCTGTACCTTCAAACTCTTTGAAAGCATATAGAACAAACATTAATATCTAAATAAACTGTAGGGTTTAATTATCGGACAAGGCAGGACATCAGAAGTGATAGATCATCATACTCTTCTATCTAATCGTCTTTTCGGCCTATCTCCATACATTAGGGTTTGGTGATGTTTTGATGTGAAATCTATCAACCATAGCATTAGACCTTGTACTAGTTGTAGACTTGTTAAACGCATTCGAATTACTTTGCACAGGGACGGAAGGGCCGTTTTGACTGTGGGCATTTTTGCCTATTCTCACTATTTCTAACCAACATTTGGTGAACTGGTTTGACAATATATCATTTGTACACAAACATAATCTGCAAAGACGTGGCATGGATTCCCAAGAATCTGGAATCTGGGATCTGGGATCGTAATGGTGAACATTACCATTAGACTCAGATACCGTGTATTTTGTGAAGCAAAACCCACCATCTTCAGTACTAGTAGCGCTAATATAACGTTAATGTAACTATATAAGCTTTAGTACTACACTGAATACTCGAACATCGGATGGCAGGCTAGTATTAACAAGAACCGTCGTTATTTACGGCCGGGGTGAGGGTTGGGGTGGATGGGGGGGGGGGGGGGGGGGGGGGTCCGTGAGCATGGTACTGTAGTCTGACAGTAAAGATAATGTTTCCAATTACGATTTCGGTTTGAGGGGAATCCATTCTACATTTTAGTAAAAATACTCGGCTGTACAAACCATATAGTCACGTGTGTGCTAACGACCGACGACCCCAAGGAGTCACAGAGCGTATGGGTTCAGTAGTGCATATAAATGTTTTATGTAGCTTATAATTATATATTATCCACTAAAAATGATATACGTACATATACTATCCCACATCGAAATCAACAGAAGATTTTGACTGTAAAAGAAAAGGTAGATTCTTGAAACATCCTTATCAGCTTTTAGATTGTACGTGTTTGAACAATTGACATTTTATTTTACCACGGAGGTAGTGATGATGATGATGATGATGATGATGATGATGATGATGATGATGATGATGATGATGATGATGATGATGATGATGATGATGATGATGATGGTGGTGGTGGTGGTGGTGGTGGTGGTGGTGGTGGTGGTGGTGGTGGTGGTGGTGGTGGTGGTGGTGGTGGTGGTGGTGGTGGTGGCGGTGGTGGTGGTGGTGGTGGTGGTGGTGGTGGTGGTGGTGGAGGTAGTGATGATGATGATGATGATGATGATGATGGTGGTGGTGGTGGTGGTGGTGGTGGTGGTGGTGGTGGTGGTGGTGGTGGTGGTGGTGGTGGTGGTGGTGGTGGTGGTGGTGGTGGTGATGATGATGATGATGATGATGATGATGCTACACAGGCTACGTAAAACCCTTTATGGATACAAAATTTCAATATATTAATACCACGTGCACAGAGTCGACCCTAAGACCAGGGGACTTGAACACACACGGGGCCATGGTATAAACAAAATCCGATTTAGGAATACGGCTAGATTTCCAAGGTACTTCAACATCGTTAAATTGTCATGATGATCCACTTACACCTCGACATCAATTTGTCGGTTTATTTGCTGCTAAGTTAAATAAAGGATTTTGTCATCACCCATTCATTGAATCATGCATGCAATCATCGATATTTCTATCACTACATTTTAGGTATGTAAGCCTATCTGAAATCCGTAAACGAAAACACAAAAACGCTGGGCTAAGAAGTGGAGTTGTTACGCTTAGCTAGCGCTTTATTTGATAGACCATCAGCACGCGCATGTTACTTTTATTAATAGCAGATGTTGTTTTTCTCTTTCAAATTGTCCGATTTTTCAAGAGTTGTACTATTAAAACGTTCAGCTATACCAGACATGACTTATAAACCGTTTATTGTGCCATTTCTACGTTGTGTTATTGATTTATCTTTGTCCGCAAATTAATCCTCGTTCTATGACGTCAGCACACACTTTTGACTCTTATAAGCCTGACGACAGTTCTATCTTCAATGGGATCGGTATAATTACATGCGCTACGATAAATAAAACATGTTTCTACAGTTGCTGTAGAAATTGTTAGATATTTCAAAAGCAAATGATAACTCGCAGTTATATTATATACAAATAGTCGAGACTTTAAACAGAGATTTGTGTTATTTCTACCTATTGAAATGTTGCTTTGTCTACAAGTTTTGGCAGTGTAACGTTTAATTAATGGTATCAGTAATTTTACAGTTCGACGTCGGTGTCGCCTTCTGGGCTGAACTGACGTGGCACATCAGAGTAATGAGTTTTCACAGTTGTTTTTACCCATCATGCTCTGCACCCCTTCCAGCCTCCTCTGTGGCACACCAATGCTCCTACTATAGTGTGACGTCAACACAAACTGTTAACCTTAATGATATGGTGTAAGCTCTTTCATTCATATCAGAGTTCATATCGTCAGCGTCAACTTCTTGTCACGTGAACATTACGCCCTCGGTCCTAATAATCGTGACTCAAGTGATTTAAAACTGTCTGCCAGGTAAAACGTTTTCATTATTTCTATAATTGTTGTATAAAAATAAAATCAGCCAGATGACAACCAGTGACAATAGAATAAATAATAAATGTGAACGTTTATTGAATATTATATTAAGTAAAATCGCTCTTGTAAATTCAAAAATGTTTCCTACCTCCAGAATCGAAATATGCCAGATTTAAAATTGCGTTCTAAAGAAAGCTATGTACAATACTAAGTAGAAATAGTCCTTTCAAAGATCTGCTTTAAAAATGGCTAAAAATGTGATAAAAGCTTATTCTTACCGTGATGGGAAAATTAGAAAACGTTGGGTACAATTTGAGTGTTTATTTGTCTGTTCGTTTTATTGGTCTGTTCGTGTTATTGGTCTGTTCGTGTTATTGGTCTGTTCGTTTTATTGCCCGTGTGATATGTTTCGACAATTAAATTTAGTTCGAGTAATCAAGGCACGTGAAAAAAAAAACTTTTATTTCCCTCGTCTCATTAAAAAGAACGAACTGCCGATGTCCTCACACTGTCCATGTCTGAAAAATAATTGTATAGCGCCTCCAAGAGTCTTAATACTGTATTTAATTCCATGGGAATTAATACTGTCTGTAGTACGGTCGGGAAAATCGTTTCGGTATTTTCTAACCATAAATAACGTCAGTAAATTTGTTATTATAGATAAATCCATATCGTTTTATAAAAATATGTTGGTCGGGGTATTTAAAATTTTGAAAATCCGGATTTTGTTGGAAACCATAGCAGCCACCATCCATCATGACTTGTTATTTAAAACAGTTGTATATACGGAGAATGCAACGTACATTTCATATACATACAAAAATATATCAGCTATATTTCATAAATGTTTCCACTATAATAAGAAAATATATAAAAAGAATTCTCCGTCAAGGCTGATATTAAACGGCGATTGTACGCTGTTCCATAAGAGAACCACACCCCCTATCCCTAACTGGCACTCGAGTGGTATATATACACAAAACAAATATGATGCGGACATTTTTGGAGGAAACGTTCAATACAACGACACAAATTGGTCTTTGAGACTTTTAAGAATAATTATTACAAGTGCAAGAAATTCACAATTTCTCCTTTGACATGAACAATTATCGATGGAATGCAAATAGAGAGTACAACGAACTCAACCATAGAAGTCTGATTCCATATACACTTCACGTTTTATGTCGTTCCCCGTCTCGATCGGCGCCATCAGTTTGGTGGTCGACTTCGTCACTTTCTGACGATGAAGGAATATGTGACTTTTCTGATCTTGGAGCTTTACATGTATGTACATCTACCATATCGGTGCAGTCACGACACTTGACAAAACAGCACCAATGGAATTTACATTCACATTTTAAAGTCCTACTTTCGCGTGAAGTATCGTAACCTCGTCCACAGCACATAATATCGCAACCTTCGGTTCCCATCGACGTTTTGTTGCAAACACGTCCGGCTGTTCCCAATGACCCTGTTGGATGAAACAAACGTATGTCATTGTATCTTATTCCTGAACAAAATAGTAACGCTTAATTTATTTATTTATTTATTTATTTATTTATTTATTTATTTATTTATTTATTTATTTATTTATTTTATTTATTTATTTTATTTATATATTTATTTATTTATTTACTATTTGATAGTTTAGTTTAGTTGTTTATTTATTTGTGTGTTTGTTTGTTTGTTTGTTTTTGTTTGTGTGTTCGTTCGTTTGTTTGTTTGTTTGTTTGTTTGTTTGTTTGTTTGTTTGTTTAAAGAAATTGATACATTGTGCGCTTCCAGTGTTCATAGTTTCAGAAAGTCTTTTTTTAATGATTGCTGAAGATATATTCTTCTGTGAATCTAAACAAAAGATGAACAGCTTTAACATTAGAATGACTGCAATAGCGTATCAGTCTTGACACTTTGCATGAAAACATGAACAAGAAATTGAATAAACAAAAATTCAAAACTTCTCGACCACTATATTTGTATAGATAGTCACTATAACAATTTGCTAGGATTACTTACCAGTTTCTTCATCGGCAACACAATAATCTGGAGATGATTCAAAATACACAAGGTCGGTCTTAGTTGGCCTCTTGTGGTTTCTATTTGCCTGGATCAAACTGGTGCCTTCTTGGTTCATCATCACTTCTGTAGCACCGTCGTATTTTTCTCGTAGGTAATCGCCCACTTTACGGAATTCCTCCATTGCTGACCAACATGTTCGAATAGTACACGACCCACTTACACCGTGGCATTTACATTCTAACTTCATATTTCGTTGTACGGCCTGCAAGAAAAGTGAACCACGCCAATTATTAGTGTTGTTACTTGTCCATGACGTCTCAATTGTGACAACCCTATCTCTAGATTCAGTCTGGTAAGTTACGGTTTGTCTGCATTCAATACCATTGCTAAACAAACATCTACATTTCTCAGAAAATATTACAAGCTGTTACATGATCCGGTCAACACGCCTGAAGTTACGTAAATATCAGACTTTATCGGTAATACTTCACTGTCACTGAGGTTGTCCACCGTTTGACTGCAGACTTCGACATCAGTCATCCCATTGCTTGGCGTGTTCTCCACCGACCCACGGTGAAACGGTGCGTTCGTGTACGAAGTTGTAACAGTTCATATAAATAAATTATGAATATCAATCAATTACCTACGGCTAATCATTTAGGAAAGAGTTTTTGATTATCTCAATTAGCACATTTTGTCATTAGTATAGTTGTTATTGTTGTTGTTGTTGTTGTTGTTATTATTATTATTATTATTATTATTATTATTATTATTATTATTAAAGAACTTGAATCATGTAACAAATGGCTGATTGACAATAAGCTTTCACTCTATCTAGGGAAAACAGAACTCATTCTTTTCGGCTCGAAACGCAAATTGCATAAAGTTTCTGAATTTAGAATAACTTGTAATCAACATGATATTTATGCCAGCAAATCTGTCAAATACCTTGGACTCGATCTTGATCAAAGTCTATCAGGGCTCCAAATTGTTCAAAATATTATTAAGAAAACAAATTCAAAGCTTAAATTTCTCTATCGACAAACACATTTTCTCAACCAAAACTCCCTCCTGGTACCCTGCTCTAACCAAAACTTTCAAAAAGAAACTCCAAATTGCACAAAACAAAATTGTACGGTTCATCCTGTCTATGGAGCCCAGATCACACATAGGTGCTGATTAGTTTGATGCCCTGGGTACGCTTTCAGAATATACAATAACTCCAGCACTGAGTATTTATCTCATCAGTTTACCAAAGTATCTTCTGTTCATAATTATGGTACTAGGGGAAGTAGTTACAATTTTCATCAGCCAAACGGTTAAAGGTGAGGCTGCTGATACATTTTATGTTAACGCCATTAAGGACTGGAATATTAGTTACTTTGCCTCCACGTTTTCATTATTTCTGTTATTCTTTCCCATTCCATGTAGTTAAACACCTTTGCTAATCCCGCCACTACCTTGAATCACTGTATAGACCCCACTGGAAACAAGTCTTTGACTTTATGGGTTATCCAAGTAATTCAACAATTTCTACTAGTTTTTATTTGTATGTCGATCTTGTTGTTTTACTGAAATAAACTATACTATAAACAATGTTATCTAGCGAAATACCAGCTGTAAGTCCATTAATTTCATTCAAAACATTGCTTCCAAAATAACCGGATCAAAATGCAACTTTACATTCATATATGTGGTAATGATTTTAAGATATTTGAAGCACTTTTACAATCTTCCGCAGTGCGTTCATCCTTACTTTTCATTCAGTTATTAAAAGCAATGTACGCTATCCTGTTTTGGCCAAGTCGAGTACATCACAGAAAATCAAATTCATTAACTTCACATACTTCTAAGGTACAGGTTACCATGGTTACTATACGGTTACTCTCGTTTAGAAATGGTCAGTTATATTCTATTATCCATAATGAAATAATATTCACTCGATTAATAAAAAATACCAGTGATCGTCTGGTATGAACGTGAACATTTATATCAATCGCCAATTACTGTGGAGTTGTCCTTCCGCATATTTCGGTAAGATCGACTGAGTACATATACCCTTAAACATTCCTAAAAGCAACCAACCAACCAACCAACAAACTAACGAACGAACGAACGAACACAGAGAGAGAGAGAGAGAGAGAGAGAGAGAGAGAGAGAGAGAGAGAGAGAGAGAGAGAGAGAGAGAGAGAGAGAGAGAGAGAGAGAGAGAAATACAAAACCCCTGAATGAAAGCACCATAACTAACATTCATATGGATCAGACAAATCTCAAACTGATATATTTTCTTAAAATTAAAGATAGGGTTTTATCAAATTGACGTAAAATTGAATGATGTGTTATCCTAAAGACAGGTTGCTGTCAGGAGGAAAATATGCACAGGGAGTTGTTTTGCTCACAAATTATCACAAATATTATATAAGGCATTACTGTTACAGTAACGATTTACCACTAATTATCTTCTTTGCAATGACGAAGATGGCCGCAATGCAATTTTAAAATCTTGTTGAAATTGAAATATCGTTGAAACTAATCCAAGTCTAAAGAAAGCCAGGAAATAGTGAAATCATCCCTTCTCGTACTTTTAGTCGTGGTGGCCATTGTACCAATGTTGACTCTCCAGACATTTATAGTAAATTGTACTAGGTGTAACACACAAGACAATTAACGTGTATACGGCGTAAAACAAAATTCAAACACACATGATCCGCTGCATTCATAAAGAAGACTGTGTCTTCCTCGGCGTTGCTGTCTTATGCTAAGCGAATCAAAAATAGATTTATAAGATATAAGTGAATATCAAAAATTGTTTTCCAGAAATCCGTTTCGCAAATCGTATCTCTCAAGGATCACAGTGATGAGGGTGCAAGACAGGGGCTAAGACCATCGTATCTATCAGAGGTAGAGGGCGTAGAAACATTTACTAGTAGGTCTAACATCAAATACTAATTGTAAATCATTTTGAAATTTCGAAATGTCACCGACTGAGGGTCGGTTCCTTCTGCCGCCGACATACAGTTGTAGCCCATTGTTACGTAAGCCTATTTGAATGGTTTATCGATGGCAATGGTAGGCCTGAGATTTACAGAACACTAGCAAACAAGTACAACTATTTGTTAGCAAAACCTGGGGAGGGTGTGTGGTGGAAGTGGTGAGAGGAATTTGGCGTGTCAAGATCTTGTATACTTCTCAGTTTTGTGTTGCATTTTGTATTTTGATTATTAACCAAAATAACACCTCGAATCCCTACAGAAACCCAAAAACGTCCCTTTCAACTTTGTCCTCGTCATACAGCTCGCCTGCTACACTGGCTGCTACCCACTTCGCACAGAAAGAGTTTGCAGGCATGTTGAAAACCCGCTGAGTCATGAACAGGTAGGACAAAGTAAGGACTATGGGTGACTCGTAACGACTATGGGTGTCTCATAACGGGCGACTCGTAACGACTATGAGTGACTAGTAACGACTATGGGTGTCTCATAACGGGTGACTGGTAGCGACTATGGGTGACTCGTCACGACTATGGGTGTCTCATAACGGGTGACTCGTAACGACTATGGGTGACTCGTCACGACTATGGGTGTCTCATAACGGGTGACTCGTCACGACTATGGGTGACTCGTACCGACTATGGGTGTCTCATAACGGGTGACTCGTAACGACTATGGGTGACTAATAAGATTTGGTAGTTTTTAATTCGTATAATATATCGCATGTTATATGGACTTCAAATCGTTAGACCTGTACGGAATGGGTGTCAGCAAAACTGTCTAATTATTTAGAAACTATGAGGACAGATGTTAAAGGACCAATGGACCAATCCACACCGGGGGTTTTTTGTGTGTGTAAATAGTAACATTATAGATAACTGTACAGTGTAAAAAGCGAAACTTATGACTTTTCTACAGTAATAATATATGTCATATCATTAAATTTTAAAATTAGTCAATATCTATAAAAAAATTTATAACATGAAATCAATATCCACTTATACTGTACTTAGGTGTACAACAAAATTTTACTCGATGTCCAATATCCACACAACTTGTATTTGGGTGTACGACAAAATGTTTACTTGGTATTCATATAGGTTCTTAATAACGGTCATATCATTTTAGCTCATGTTGTACTATCAACATTCAATGTATTCCCAGTTCAGGTACACGGTTTCATCTACAGGCCAATAAAGATTGCTACTGTCATCATTGTAATGGAATAGATGTGTACTGTCTTAGTAATATCAATAATAGAACATTATTATTTTATGATAAGCGACTTCCACAACCATGGATGTCACCATCATAGCGCTGTACATTCGTCAGCCCTGGCACAACCCGTTATCAGTACAACGGCCCTGTATAGCTTACTCAACTCCGAGAGCATACAATCTTTCGTCCCTACAACTTGTCACGATTAGCATGATGGCAACGACTGGTAGCATCATAATAGTGAGTTGAAAGGACCGAAACAAAATATACTTGTCTGTTCTATTCTCTCACTTTCACGGTAATTTTTCTCTCGCTTTGGAGAAAGGTTTTAACATTATAGATTTACGCAAATCATGCCACTGAGAAAATATATGCTTGTCATTTTATAAAGAATATACCTAAACCTGTAGTTTAGTTGTGTATGCAAACTTTGACCCTGTTATATTCTTATTTTCTACCAGGGTCCTTTCTGTTTTGTATTTGGACTACGTAATGACACAGGTAACCTCGTTACAACATTTTGGTAGTTCACTTTTCGAATAACAAAATTAAAAAGTAAGTTGTGATGATCAGAACTTATCAATAATTCTATATTTACTTTTAAAAAGCAACAAAGAGACAGACAGACAGACAGACAGACAGACAGACAGACAGACAGACAGACAGACAGACAGACAGACAGACAGACAGACAGACAGACAGACAGACAGTGACGTTCTTTCTCTGATCATATAACAGAATAAAGTCAAGTATAAATGCCTGTCGATGCAGTAATACATGTACCAGCTATGAGCTAACGTTGATGACGGGAGATATGTGACAGGGAAACAAATACAGATAATGAATTATTATGAAAGATGCAGGGAACCGTGATTAGCCGGATGGCGTGTGTAAGTTACTGGAAAGTCATTCCATGGTAGACCTCCTGATAATTGCAAGAATTTAATGCAGTAGCACCGTCGATAAGTAATGCGTTATACCTTAGGCAACCACCCTTACATTTACCTCCAATAGGGTGACACTTTTAAATGTAATGTGTGGTCAAAGTTGGAGACTTTAATATGATGAATCACAGAATGTACGTCATGGTGTCGTAAGACGCAATATTTTCAGAGAGGTCTTCGCATATTTAGACGTGAGTTCTACCCGACTCCCATGTGGGATACCCTTCAGGGGTGGAGCAATTAATGTATATACTTCATACTACACATTAGACGATGAATCTGAGAACTAAGTTTAAATGATATACTCAGGAACAAAAGTAAAAACTTGTAGAATGTTTCATCGAAGGTAGCTTTCACAGTACTGTGTTATTGTGACGGGCATACTGATTACACCCAGATAGGTCAATGTCGACCAATTTCGGTAGCTCACAACTCGCACACGTGTATATATAACTATATTTATACTTACTACTAATATCAAATTTTGAAGAAGAACAAAATTTGTATTTACTTTTCAAGGATTTCAACTGAGTAGCATACGTGAAAAATTATATTCATTTGTACAAATTGCATGTGTTCGAATGATGACCCGACCCTGATATAATTATTAGGGAAGAACCCAGCCTTGGTCCTAGCGCCAAGGCTGTAAAGGGTAGAAAGAACCTAACGTTTTTTAGGGAAAGTTAAATAGTATATTTTTAGACTATGTTAAATGTAACTGCAAGTACTAGGGGACTGTTTGCCCAATTATATTGGCTCTTTCCTTTTCTTCCCCCCCCCCCCACACACACATACACTGGGCACACCATTTATTTGTGTGATTCATCTTCTTTCGAGTTTGTATTTGACCTTCGAAGTAAAGGTAGCACGTACAGTATGATTTTCTTCTCTAGTCTCAATACAAATTATCGGCACACACAGGTTAACTAATTCTAGTGCTGACATTTCACCTGTCAAGAAAGCGAAACAACTAAAAAATCATGAAAACGATGACCTGATTCGGGGGTAAACCAGTGCTTATTAACCCGAGGTTTGCTTTATTTATTTATGGAAAGCAGAGAATGAGAAACATGTCGATTTGTTAGTCCTATTGGAAACCACGAGGACATCCATCAATCCTAGATGCCTGTCGTTCCAGTAATGGAAAACACTAATAACTTTTATTTTCCCTTGGCTATGATCTGGAATTCTACTCATTCGAATCTCTGTCATAGGAATTTCTTTCATTAATCGCTTAGGAATCAGAGTCTGCCGATTTTGTTATTTCTATCCAAAGGCTGAATATGTTAGTGACATTTATGAATTTCCGGAGAAGCGTTGCCCCGGGCTTTAGAGGAACTAGTATACTTTCTAGTCTAGACGCCAGCTGATTGGATCATGACAACCTGGTCTCTTTGTTGGGCTTTACACAAGGCGGTAACATCAAAGCACAACACTCCAAGATTTCTGGTGAAAATGCTAACCTGCAGGGCAAAATACTGACAAAATAATAGAGCAAACGATTTCGTCGATAACCGTAAAAAATTGCGATGACAACTGCTGTGAAAATGGTATCCATCCGTGAAATTGTGATGTTTTGGAATATTTAACACGTGATTCGTTTATGCCACAGGGAATTGTATACCATCCACATCATGTCGTCCTCGCCCTCCCTTCGTCGTAAAAAGGGGGAGTTTAGAGCTTAGCGAGATTACAACGTTTGGGTAATGTGGTGGGGATATGTGTTTTAGTAAATTTAACGTCAAACAAAGCAGTAAATTTTGTAATATTTAAAATGCCATATACCTTTCAACTGCCTAGTATACGCCATGGAGACATTCACCTTTAGTATATGCCATGGATACATTCACCTTTAGTATATGCCATGGATACATTTACCGATACATTCACCTTTGGGAATATCTGCTTTAAGTAAAGTTTTCTTATCGTGTACATTGAAATTAGGTTTATAAATTTCATATTAACGTTTAGAGCAACGATACAAAGTTCAAATTGAGTTTCTCCAGTCTTAGAATGATTTCAATGCTTTTCACGTAAACTACTTTCTTGATTTAACAATTTGTTTGTGAAATAACGAAATTATCGCTTTATACGTGTGCCATGCATAGACTTCACATCTATGACTGACCCCGGGTGACCGACCCATCGCTTACATGTGTCATACACAGACTATGACCGATCTGGCGCGTACGTGTGTCTTGCACATAGACGACACATCCACGACGGATCTACTGTGGCTATCGTACAAAGAAATCAGTGCCTACACAACAATCAGTATTTGCACTAACACGGGAGACACGAGATACCTTTGTAAACGGTGGCGAAGGCTATACAGGTCCAAAGTTGATGTCGACGATGTGGTATGTGAGACGCCGATATTTAATTTTTTAAACGAAAATACATGATAATTAAAGTAAGTATTAAGCTAAATTGGCCTAAACCGACGTTAGATTCATTGAACTACACACACTGTACACAGTTAGTGCGGTGTTCCTGTAGCGTCCTTTGCAGCCCTTGATATGTATGTCTTTGTTGACTTGAAACGAAGGGTTTACTCAAGTAGTTGTAGTTGTATCATTAATGACCGGACTTGTGGTTTTTACTGGACCATAGGCTAACCTCATTAATTTGTTGTTAAAATGTCCCACTTTCAAGCAAGTCACAACAAAATGTCTTCGATGCGTTAGTTTTGCAAGCTACTTTAACAGTTATGCCGAACTCGTCATTTTAAGCCATTCTCGCAAAACAGACTTTATTTTTACCTTCCATATTAAAAGGAAGGTTATGTTTTTTTTAATGACATATCAGTGATGTGTCTTGAACAGTGCCGTAAAAGAGGCTGTGGTTTAGACTATGGTTTACGACGATGTATTTAGACAGTCAAAAACAGCGTCAGAAATCCTTCTTTTCAAAATAAACCAACGAAAAAGAACGACAACAAAGCTTAATGTGTTATGAATCAAAACCCTGTTCTACCCATCGTATTGTATTCAGTGAAAAAAATGACAATTTTCAGATATCCGTTAGATTACTTGATACTTCCAATACGTCAACAAACAAGTACCTCGATGACAGTACACTGGTTTCGACTGATGACATCGATTCAACCTTTGCCCCTAGGTCTACGATTGAACTTTATGATAGTTACTCGCAACTGATTTATAACGATACTATTGAAATAACAGATGGAAACGATAAATTGAAATTTGATTGTGGTCATGTAGCTGACGTCATACATACGTAAATCCCAAGCCACGACTTTGTGATCTGCGTAAATTTCGTCCCAAAATTGCGAAAAAGTTAAACACACTTTCTAAAAGAAAAGTTAGCTGTAAAACAAATTGCAATCACCTGTCTATCGTTCAGTTCTATAAACAGAATGTTTTGATGTTTACCGTTACGGTTTTAGTTAATACTTCCACTGTGTCTTTTCCTTCTTTACATGTAAAACAGAGTTGAGTTTTAATGTTATCGTGTTTGTTATAAATCGACACAATCTATGCTATCCTATATTATAAAGTAATTACTATACTATACTATACTATACTATACTATACTATACTATGCTATGCTATGCTATGCTATGCTATGCTATGCTATGCTATGCTATGCTATGCTATGCTACACTATACTATACTATACTATACTACACTACACTACACTACACTATACTATACTATACTATACTATACTATACTATACTATACTATACTATACTATACTATACTATAAACTACACTACACTGCACTGTACTTTGCTGTGCTGTGCTGCGCTGTGTATGTATGTATGTATATATGCATGTATGTCTGTCTGTCTGTATGTATGTATGTATGTATGTATGTATGTATGTATGTATGTATGTATGTATGTATGTATGTATGTATGTATGTATGTATGTATGTATGTAATATGTATGTATGTATGTATGTATGTATGTATGTATGTATGTATGTATGTATGTTTTGAACACCGTTATCAAAATGTTTTGCTATTAATAGTCCTTGTCGTTGACAAAGTAGCAAGTTGGAAGTAAGAACGTAAGGCTGTTTTGGATATCCACTGAGTTATAACATTACAATTGTAAGTGGATATTTGGGTTTGTCGATAAATAATGGATAGTTTTCACAATTCAACTCTGAACACTCCCCAATGCCTTGGAACGGTAATTCGTCTGGTCAGTGTTTCTTTAATTTATTCTTATCATCATTATTTCAAGTCGAACACATAAATCTCTACTGAGTTACACATATTCAGCGAAAATCCTAATTCAACGGTAAAACATCTTGTTGTTTTTTCTTCAAATGTAGTTCAATCATTTTAACTAAGTCACCGTATATAGCGATTTCGTATATGGGATGTGTATTTTATCTCTGTACACATGTTGCCATCAATTTCAAATTAATATTACAATGGAAATCGACTGAGTAGAACCACATCGTTGCCTGGCTCCACAAGAATGTTACGTTTCATCTTTTGATTCACTAAATTAACTAACACTTTTTCTTTATTTATCATTTGTTGTAACAAAAGTCTTACTACATTTTTTTCTGCATGAGCTACCACTGGTAGATCTTCACCAAATCAAAAAACATTATAACAACTTTTTTTTCAGGCAGGCCAGTGGAATAAAAATGTGACAATGTAACAATTACACTTCAATGTTTTTTGTCGAGCAAGTTGATAAGATTAAGCAATGGCATTTGGTATTTGTGAAGTCAGATAATAAAATGTTGCAATCTTAGTTATATTTTGTCTAACCACACGATGGTTTGTTTCTGAGGCTACTCAACTAACTGACATTGTATTACACGAATGCTCTATTGGGTTGAGATTCAGGATTTCTCCTAGACTATGGAGTGAAGTTTTGATAAGCAGCTCTGGTTTTAAAATAAGTAATTAATAATTTTCTTGAAGTGTTTGCTTCCTGAGATATCAATACGGAGTGTAGTATTTCTACTAGGTTATCACCAATGAAGTAAATCATACCAAACCTACATACTGCATGTCATTGCCACCCACTTCTTATACTTAAAACTCACTGATTCAATCCAAATGTTGTTTTTTTTGTATTATTGTAGGTGTCGATCCTACACTATCTTATACTAGTATAAAACATAGACAAGTTACTTGTATGTGTATGTATGTATGTATGTATGTATGTATGTATGTATGTATGTATGTATGTATGTATGTATGTATGTATGTGTGTGTATGTATGTATGTATGTATGTATGTATGTATGTATGTATGTATGTATGTATGTATGTATGTATGTATGTATGTATGTATGTGTGTGTGTGTGTGTATGTATGTATGTATGTATGTATGTATGTATGTATGTATGTATGTATGTATGTGTGTGTGTGTATGTATGTATGTATGTATGTATGTATGTATAAGTATGTATTTATGTATGTATGTATGTATGTATGTATGTATGTATGTTTGTATGTATGTATGTATGTATGTATGTATGTGTGTGTATGTATGTATGTATGTATGTATGTATGTATGTATGTATGTATGTATGTATGTATGTATGTACACAGTATACATACATATAACTGTGTTTTCTCTATCTTCTACCAACTATGTGTGCGGTTAGAATTACACATTCATGGATGTTGTTGCTGTAGAGTGTGGTAGCCTTTCTTACTAACCAATTGCAATTTAACCTGAATGACACACTTTAAGATGGTATGGTTTATGGTATCCCGTTGAACGAAGCCTGTGAAAAGGGTCATAGTTATAACAATGTACAGAGAAAGTTTGTACATTCTAAGTTTATGATTTGGAATTTAAAAAGAACATCAGAACTTGCCTTTCTTCCAGCTCTATTATTGTGTAGGTTCATAAGAGCACGAGCATCTCGGGTTTTCCTTTCCTTTGCATCTACAAACATTCGCGAGAATTCACTTCCATATTTAATGTTGTCACTACATCCACCCCAATCATAATCTCCATATTTGTCTCTATGTGAGCCTTTCTTGGCTGGATCGCATGCACAGTCCAACAAATCACCTTTACTACATGAGGTTGTAATAGAGTGAACTACGCCAGCTGACGATATGGCATAAACAAAAGCAGCTTCACGACTTGCAGCTGGAAATTTAAAAAAAAAAAGGATTTTCGTTAGTATTGTCAAAGTTAAAACCGTTGACCACAACATGTACTAAATGTTTATTTGAGTAGATTGATAAGACTTGAAGACACGATACTACGTTTTCAGGTCTATCGAAGCGTCACCTGGAGGGAACTAAAACAGTTGAAATATAAGCTTATATGTTACACCCAATCTGTGAAGTTGCCCAATTCATGAAATGGGTAGATTAAATTACCCAGTTCATGAAATAGTCAATCGTGTTGCCCAGGTTATGAAGTGGGTATGGTAAGATATGCCCAGTACATGAAATGAGCATCTTTTATAGGACACACACAAAATAAATATCAATCAAACAATTTTATTATCATGTATTTACAAACTCATCATTTCACAATTCTTATTTTATAATAATTCAGTGTAGCTTGTGTTTTTAATAGAGTTCGATTATCAACACCCCATTTCAAAACTCTTGCCACCAAAATGTAATTTCGCCTCTTTTAGATCGTAATCTATATTCTCATTTGCATAAGGTTGACCATTCCTTTAATTGGGCAAAGTTACATGCACATTTCATGAATTGGGCAGTTTCACGGATTGGGTGTAACATATATATATATATATTTATAAACTTAAAAAATCAAAAGAATTAGGATGTAATGAGTCGTTACTCAGACTCTGAGCACTGTTCTCCCCAGCGAGACACTCATATTCATATGTGCATATATATATATATATATATATATATATATATATATATATATATATATATATATATATATATATATATATATATATATATATATATATATATATATATATATATATATATATATATATAACTCGGTGAGTATCAATCTGCTAAGACAGTGCTCTATACCACAGTGGCAGAGCGTAATAGTTTTGGTAGTACTGGAACGTTTTCTTGGTTGTAACTCGGAGTTTCACGCATGGCGCGATCATATATATATATATATAAAGAAAAAAAGACGACCACCTTCAGCCTTGTAATCATACATACGCTTTGGTAAGAATGTTTTGGCTTTCACAACACTGTTATTCAAGCAAGTGCCGAGGGCTAGTGGGTGTGTTGCTATTTGCAAAATGTGATATCAATTTGAGCTTGCGTTCGTCTTTACCATGCACAATTTTCGTTCTTGAATGATATTTCAAGCTCATCGTTATTCCACTGATGTTTTCTACACGTTCTAAAGGTCGGAGTACTTTGGTGTCTTCTATGGTAATAAGTCGATACCGATGGCAGACTTTATGCGACGTGTTTCATAAGTGATATCATTGGGCAAATTTCGTTACATCTGTAGACGTAATTTCTAGAACCACTGTCTCTTTCTTTATCCCATGTTATAACTATTCTAGTATAATAACTAGATATTTCACCGACAAACAATCTTCAAAATATACACAGATACTGTGAAATTACATGGTTACTGGTAAATTTCGACCATCATATTTATAAAATATTTTACTAATAAATGAAGAATATCATCATTACTTAACGGCGAAATATCCGACTAGTAGCTTATCTTTCTATGGTGACAATTATACACGTAAGAATAGCTGGAAGGGGTAGATTACCCTAGTGTATTACACTAATGGAAAGCTAACGTTCGTACATACATAATGGAAGACTCGTCTCCTATCATTTGTTTCACAGTAATTTCATTTAGCTTTACTGTCAAGACATTTTTATATTGTTTCTTAAATCTGCTAAAAGGTTTTGTAAGTTGTCCTTCAGCATCCCCTCTTGTGTAATGTTATTCTGGATGCCCTTCGAAACCCATCCACTTTGAAATAAATCGATATATCTTATTTTGACTCGCTGTATGCCCGGGGCCAAATTATTGACACGGACATGTTAATGAGAAACAGGGCACATATGCCTGGCTCTCATGACGTTGCGGTGCAAGGTAATACGGAGTACGGCTACTGAGATGTCTTCAGGGCTCTGTATTTCTAATGCAACCTCTATATTTTGTTATCAACGACAGCAGACTGGTCTTGTGTATCAACTTATCTTTCCTTGACTGACTACTGGGAATTCAATTGAATCTAATAATAACTGCAATTCTACGCCCTATCAAAATAAAATGTTTCCTTTAGTTCATGGCAATCTTTGTCCTGATTTGACACCATTGAACTGCATGGGCGCACTGTGGTCAAACTTGTTTCTTATTGTTATTAAAGATAACAAACGCTAGGAGAATGTTTATAAGGCATTACAATGTATTCATTAACTACATATTTTTGTTTTAAACATTTCCATGTGTATCTTCATAAGTGACCTGAAGATAAATTCTCGTGCAGTGCTAAATTGATAAATGCAATATTTAAACTTGTACCTATATTTACACTGAGAGAAAAAAAGGGGAGAGATACTTAATTAGAGAGAAAGACGAACAGACAGTTACAGACAGTTACATAAACAGACAGATCGACCGACCGACCGACCGACTGACAACCAGCCAGCTAGACAGACAGACAGACAGACAGACAGACAGACAGACAGACAGACAGACAGACAGACAGACAGACAGACAGACAGACAGACAGACAGACAGTTAGAGAGATAGGTAGGTAGGTAGGTAGGTAGGTAGTAGGAAAAATAGATAGATAGATGGATGGATGGATGGATGGATGGATGGATGGATGGATGGATGGATGGATGGATGGATGGATGGATAGATAGATAGATAGATAGATAGATAGATAGATAGATAGATAGATAGATAGATAGATAGATAGATAGATAGATAGATAGACAGATAGATAGATAGACAGACTCAGGGGCAGACCGCTAAATAAAGGGTTATCTCAGGTTTTGGGCTAAAACAAACATCTTAGGAGTTGTAAACATACAATCAATATAAAACATATACAGATTGCTAAGTTATAAGTTGCTGTGTTGGATTCAAAACAAAAATGATTACATATTGATTAATTTGACCTCAGAATTGGCAGCCGGAATGGTTTGGGAGTTAGCATGGATACCATACTAGTATCTAAGCTACAGCACACAAGTAACACAGAAAGAACATAACAGACGCAATGAAACATGTACAATATACGAAGTAGTAGATTTATCTCTTAATATAAATATAAGTTGTTGTCTTTTCTCATCTCTCGCCTAAATTAACGCGTGAACACAGGACCGGAGAAATCACATATTAAGACTCAATTTAACACACACTAAAAAGATAATATATTTGTGGTCTTAGATTGTTAACAGTTATGCCTGATGAGAACATCTTCGTGTTGTTGTCGACTTACATGAACAGTTGGTATAATTGTAATTAGAAAGAAGCCCTGGATTAAGTGCATTTTACAGTTTTCTAAGATAGTGTGGATTGAATTAATTCGATTCCCCTTCGATGAGGTGTGGACTCGGAGACAGTGTGGTGGGCCCGGAAACTTGGCATTGATCGGTTTCTGTACAGCATTAACAACCATTCAGGGTTTCATTAGCTTTAAACAAAGGTTTCAGACCAGCAATTACATTCTTGCAAACAACGTTAATCGTTAACTGGCTTCTTCTAAAGAGCTTTGCATAAACTCAATTTGTTGGATGGGGGGTTCAAAAGAGAACGACCAAATGGTCGATGTCAGACACGGCAGAATCGATGCAAAATGCGCTGGATACGAGCCTACCAAGATATTTCTAATATCCAAGCACGTACAATGGTATACAAGTCTGCAGGTCTACCCGTACAAACTGTAAAAACGAATGTCCACCTTAAGATTCTACTGTTTGTTGCTTCGCTAGCATAGGCATCAAAAGCCGAAGGTTTCCACATACAAAGTATAGTTGTAGCCACAAAAAAAGCAAGCTGGCTTCAAAGCAATCGATCTAAAAATAAACTTGAATACATTGTCTTGAGATTAGAATTCCGCCGGTGTGTCATACAAAATTCGGTATGCTAAGAGAAAACAGAAAACGCAACAACCCTGCTTTCAAATCGTTTTACACTTGTGGCCCCCTATTTCGCAATATTGTCCCCATTGTTTTCCAAACTAAAGGTGAATTTAGAAAATCGAAGTAAGTCAACTAACAAGTCAACGTCGTATTTGCATTGAAAACAAGATCTGCTGACGTACATTGAGAGGCAGCCCCGGGGACAACAAACTTTAAAACATTTTATACTGATCAAAGGGTCTCATTTATTGACTTGAGTTGACCAACTTTTTATCGGTTAAAGCCTGTCTGTCTACGCACTTGCATATGGTATTACCTAATTTGGTAGACTATCTATTCATATAGGAGAATCCAAACAATTATTAAACATGGTGTAAAAATGGAACAAAAAAAATATAACGGAAAAAAATGGTGTGTCATGCTTTAGGTAGCTCTGATAAAACTGTCAATGTAGTCATGCCAGAGTTGACAGGACTGTCGTGCGGCAGTTGCCTGTGGCCCATACGTGCTTGTCTCGTTCACTTTGTTTGTCAACACTCGTTTGTAAAAACGGCTTAATTGACAAGATGTATCTTTTTAAACGAAAGTCAACTTTAAAAGAAACGAGGGTGTATTTTACTTGCCCACTTTCAACCAACACACCCTGACCATTGTCTTACGATGATTCGTTTGATCCTTAGAAAAACAACGAGCAATTCATTATTATTAGAAAGATTCCTTCATTCACCCACAGAAAAATAATTACTGATCGTATGCCCACTATCTACAAATCGCTGACAGAAGGCAATTCAAAAGTAGAAGACTTGAGAGGACATATTTCTACTGGTTTGTTACTGTTATCGAAACAAAGAAGAGCTGATAACCTTTACCCCGAATACATGGCTACACTAAGACTGAAAAACAGAATTGTTCGCTGCTATGAAGTGCTATGCGTCCACTTATTCAATGTGGTTTCAAGGGGGATTAAATACTAATATCGCAAAGGACAAAACTGTATACTTGTAACAAAACGTATTAAGGCTATAAGACCCTGCTGAAGGTTCAAAGAAAGGCAAGTTAGGATCGTGTGGGGTAGAGTTTTCTTTCTGTGTTTACACCACAAGACAGTCTCACAACAACACTTAATATACATTTGCTTACTTTTTGACATGGTTCTCATGAAGACAGAGGAATCTTTCTCAACGGTACTGCAGTTCCAACGATTATTTGCGAATTGGTGTTGACACTCGTCGATTCCAAGGCCGGCACCATTACCAATGCTGACCATAACATCCGCATGATTTCGGCACAGTTGACGTTGTTTACCTACCAAACCAGGGATGTTGTCGCACATTACACGTGTACCTGCGACGTTCAAGGATAACTGACTTATAAACCTAGGGATGAGAACGATATGGTAAGTCAAGCACAAAAACTAAACAAGGTCGCGTATAAGTGATTTAATTACGTTCTGAAAGCCGCGAATTTTCGACTATTTATGCACCAGTTTTACAACTTAAGTCTCGTGTAATTTCGTTGTATTATTGTTACTAACTTTAGTGACTATAAACTTGATATCAACGAAACATATAAGATTACATCAAATGTAGTACTTTACAAGCTAATAATTTAAAACGAACGAAGGTGCATGTAGCAATAATATACCGGCAAATCGAAATTGTTCACGGAAGCCAAGTGAATGTCGTCATATTTTAACTGTGTCTAAATACGACGGTGTCCGAGATCAGATGTGTTGTCGTCATACTTGTATACTGCGTTGATACAAATTGATAAGAGGCGAAGTGCTGGACACCAAGACGCTGCTGCCCGTAACTCATCCACGAATAACACATCGCCACAGTACAAATTAATAGGAAAACTTGTGATGCGTCAGAATCATATTCCTAAAATATCCCCTTTGCGGCAGCGTAACACTAGTAGAAATTGCGGCCAATGCATCTCAACAATGTATCATGAAATGGCATTTGAACGTCGAGAAAGATTTGGAAACTATTCGGCTAATCGAAAGGAAATTCTAGCCGCCGAGACTTACCACAAAGTGCATTTAACTTGCTGAGAATAGAAGAATAAAAACAAGAGGAAACACACTATCCGTATTCTCAAATAGGCCATCGTCTATGACAGTATTCGTACTGTGCTACAGGAATTTCGCGATTTCCAACACACGCCACATATTTGTTCAGAAGCTCCGTGACACTATGCCCATATTGGGAAACTTCAAAGGCGGCGCTTTTGGTGCTGATTGGTTCACTGTGGTAGTCAAAGCGACCGCTACTGCAGGCTATGTGTGCGAGATTTGACGGCAGTTTTAGGCAAGAATAATAGTAGAGCTTTGGCTGACAAATAAGTAATGGTAAATGTCTGAATATTCAATCAGACGTTGAGAGATCAACAGGTACAGAATGGGTAATACCGTGGGAGGGTCTAAACACGCAGGTCTCGGCAATCTACCACGCACTTTGACATGATACATAAAAATAATCCTGTCAGCGACCAATTCTTTAACAAATTCGATGTGAACACGATATTGAACCAGACGACGTAAAATTCCCGAATACTGAAGTTGTGGGCCTACTCCATTTATGGCGTGCAACTCTGGCGAAGAGTTTGAATTACATTTCCGCCAATCGACCTTCTAAACACAGTACAGAATTCACCTAAGGGCTAATACCAATCTATATTAGATTTCATATACACACTGTCTTCATGTTCTAACTTCTACACTTTGCCGTTTGAAACTGTCAATATATCCATGGTTTAGTCTGCTCTTTACGTGTTGGTTATCAGATACAAAGTATTGACTACATTTGCCTTCATCCAATTCATTTTCAAATCTGTGTTGTTTTTTCTCCTTCCTCTTTCCACATCAAATGTAGCACGTCTCGTTTTACCACGTCATTACCTTTCAAAGATGGAGAATCCTCCCCGTCCAGTCATATAAAAGGAATGCTGCAAGGTAAAAATTAGTTTGTGCAATCGTTAACAACAGGAGTAATTGGTAAAAGTCACCGACGATTGTTAGTGTATCCAGTAAAACAATGGCGATTTCACGGGGCAGTAGATCACGTTTTACTTCTAGCGTCTTGCTTTAATTGATTTATGCTTTCAAAGAACCCGACTAACTTGCCGAGTAGAAAGTTCATTTCAGTTCCCTCAAAAAAAAGATAATTAGCATTATGTAAGTGGACTAGTGGAGAAAAACAGAAGTCAGATCGCCGTTATAAGGTATCATGAACCCCACTTACGAACAGTTGCAGGTCTCCGTATAGTACTACCTAACGATATTTGTAGATAACACTTGAACCCCAACTAAGTACATACTGTGGAATGTCTATGCCAACAACTTCACACGTTGGCTATTTGTAAAGCACTTGACTGGTTATTATTGTATACATCGGGGTATACATCGCTGGAAACAGTCAAAAGAGTGTCAAGTATTGTTTATCACACTGGCATCCAAATCTCATTATGGTCTGTTTCACACCTTTTGAGTGGTTGCATATGACAGTCAGTGCAAACAAAATGTTATGGATGCCGTCAAGATCTGTTACCTTTACATAAAACTTTACTTTGGTATGATCATTCTCAACTTATAATGCAATTCACCATACAACATAACTTGCCCGCCAGACATTTAGACGTATAACAGCAAAATTAAAACAACATACTCAATGAATATGTTATCGCAATTCTAACGAATTCACTTGTAAAAGTAACACGCTCGGTGATTTCCCTTTGGATTTATCGAGACGTCATCTCGTGGTTGGATCCCGTTGATGCAAACCCTCGTTATTAAAGGAAACCTCGATCTGAGTGACCACAGTGAATGTATAACACATCCCTCATAGATATTGTCATAAGAATTCACCTCACATAAAACTGTACACACTTTCATTCTTAGATATTATAACTTTCCCAACGACTCTATTTGAAGAAAGAATATTATTCTACGGTAAATGGGTAGCAAAATCTTACTAGCCAATAGTAACCTGGGATAATAGTGAAATATTCCTAATTGTAACCGTTCACTGGAGGTGATTCAAAATAAATCTCAGAGTATTTTTTATAATTTTTTCCACCCAGTGAATGTGTGTTAGATAAACCTCATTCATCAAAATGTAATTGACAGCATTTCTTTCCTTTGATGTTATCTACTCAAGTTATCTACGTCAAACAAAACAAAATCCGAGAAAGTTGTTTCTATTTGAGAAGTGGAGAGTTTCCATAATTTACAGCCTTGCTTTTTTAAGAGACATATTTAAAGTTCACTTCTAGTTGTGTCGTCATACTTTCTTCGTCAAGTCATTTCAGAGCGTACAAACCACACGAAAGTTTGGTTAAAAGTTCGACCTTTGCAAAGTATTGTTTACTTCTAAATACCTTGACGTGTTAAAGAGGCCATTCCACTAGTACCAGCAAGCAAAAAATTACAAGTGTGTGTTTTATACACTAGCGTATTGACGTCGATTCTTAATCTAATAAATCAAGTCATGGTGTCTCGATTAACAAAGGTACCACCCGTATGTCATGTTCCTGATATACAGGCGATGAATATTTGGACGTGTTGATTGGTATGTAAATGTAAATTGGACGGTCAATTTGTATGAAATCAGTAACAGGGGATTGTTATACTCAAATCATGTCCGTGTAACAAGTTCCGATTCATGTTTTAAGAAAATCTGCGTGGTAAGATAAAATACTTGTTTCAAACTAGATTTAAATGATATGTTAAATATACATCATTAAAGAAAAAAAAAACATTTTTACAAAATGATGGACTGGATTTACATCGGAAGCTGTGATAGGACGCATCGATCTTTGATGCAAGAATAAGTGAGATTGAACTGGGGACGGATGCAATTAATGCTCCAGCCAGTTGGCTTGTGGCGACAAGTATTCAATCCTCCGTACCAAGTCATCTTCAAAAGTCCAAAAAGTACCACTCTGGACCATATTTAGATTTTCGAAACCCAACAAACCGTATGCACTCTTGTGCATATTTACACAGGATAAAGTGTGGCCGGCGATGTGAACTTTTGCAAGTTTTGATATTTCCAATACCTTACTTTGACAGTCAAAGTGGGGGCCGGGGGTGCTAGCTGTCACTAAAAGGAACAAGTGTTATTGTAAGGATACTACATGGTTGAGACAATACAATGCACGTGGGTGGAAAAACATGTCTACAAACATACCCGAGCTTTGGTTTAAACACAAAACCGGAAATGTCTGTGGTTTGAAAGGCATATTATCAGATCCATATATGTCCTCTTATTTCCTCTGACAGTAAGTATCTTGTCGACACAATGGTGTAAAAGAACCACCAAATGTTTCCCAATACATGAATCTAGTTTCACAAAAATGTAATCTGAGAATGTTCATATTTTTTTTTTCAAAACACTCACACTGAAAATACTCATATTTGTTTTCCAAATACTTACATTTGTTTTCGTCTATTTCGGTGTTTTCTTTGTGGATTAGCTAATTAAGATAAATCAATTAAATCAAGATGAAATAGTTGTCACATATCAACAAACATGGTTATCGCTACCCGTATAACATTGGGGTGTTTCATTTCATCCACAAACTACTCGTTAATTAGTATGTAAATTGGTCATCAGTCGATACAAATGGATTAGAAGGAAACAGTAATCTGGTATTGTTTTACTTAAATAGTATGCATGTACCGATGTTCATTTATCTAAGCAAATATGTGTCAATGTACAATCGCAAAATACAAACAAATACTTCATTAAGATGTAAATGAAAATGTTTGATATGCCCGCTTTTCGTTCCGCTTTTCGTTCACAGGGTCATTACCCCCACCTCACATTTGGAGCAAAGGTATCAACGTTGTATGATTTTAGTGTATTTGGCAGGTAGTAGTTGTTGAGATGTGATACTATTTTTTGTTGTTGCTATATTGGAATTTAAATCGGAAGGTGATGTGGATTTCAATGTTGTACAGTTTTAATTTATTCGGTGAGGCTGTGTAAACCAAGTCACATTACAGTTTTAATTTATTCGGCTAGGCTGTGTAAACCAAGTCACATTTCCAATTTTTATTGGACATAAAGAGACCGACACATTCACACCGTATACATACACGCGTACAGACATGCACCATCACACTTACACACACAGACACATATCCGCTATCTACCTACCTACCCACCCGCCTGAGTACATACATACATACATACATACATACATACATACATACATACATACATACATACATACATATACACACACATATATACACACACACATGCATACATACATACATACATACATACATACATACATACATACATACATACATACATACATACATACATACATACATACATACATACATACATACATACATGCATACATGCATACATGCATACATGCATACATGCATGCAGGCAGGCAGGCAGGCAGGCAGGCAGGCATACAGACAGACAGACAGACAGACAGACAGACAGACAGACAGACAGACAGACAGACAGACAGACATACATACATACATGTACATACATACATACATACATACATACATACATACATACACACACACGCGCACGCACGCACACACACACACACACATACATACATACATACACACACACACACACACATACATACATACATACATACATACATACATACATACATACATACATACATACATACATACATACATACATACATACATACATACATACATACATTATCAAAAGTAAGAAGGTCACGACCCTCTGCTGGATGGTTGGTTGATTTATCAATATATATATATTAATGGTAGCTTCCTGATATTTTGATACACGAATCCCTTGATAGAATGTTATCTCTGGCATTTATGGCAGACAAAGTTCCAGAAAAAGAGGAAAAAGGTTAATTTACGTAACCATACTACAATGTGTATCGTTTTTGACAATTACACGTTGCTTCATTTGGTGGAATATTATTTATCAAAACGTGATATGACCGAAAACTACATATAATTGGTGAAGTAAGCGACACCTAACAATATATGTATAAATTTACAGCCATTGCAACGCCTCCAGTTAACATTGAAATACACATTTAATGAGCTATCATTTCTTAGTTTACAATTTCACATGCAAAGTACATGTAATAACAAGCTCTGGGTCTCAGTTGGATCCGACAACTCTCAGAAAGAGCGTATCAACTTCGTTCGTTTGATATTTACTTATATATTTTGAAAATTTCATTCTACTATTGTTCATTTTCGTGACCCTCCCCCGTATAACTGATTCCGTTACCTGTTAGCATAATTTGTAAGCTTTTCAACCCCATCCACGTGATTCATCGTCTGTTTTGACAGCCTTTCATCGCCTTGTAATTACTATCCGGTGTCAGGACATCGGTAACAAATCAGATATGTTTTTTATTGTAGACAGATGATTGCTTGCTTGCTTGCAACATGTGCATACTAGACACCAGTATGATTAAGTCATATGTAATTTGACCTTTGACATCACTGCCTTTCTATTTCTATATATCAACTCCCAGAAAGTGTGACATTGGACCCCAATGTATCTCACGTGGTAAACAATAATATATACTAGACAGTAAGAATGTATATATATGTACAGGTCGTCCTGATATCGATATGTTATAACAATTCCTACCAGTATGTTAAAAATGGCAGATAAAGGTATGGTAATATAAGTTAAAAAGGTAGACCGTATGTATACGAAAATGTGTCAATATTTCTGTATAAAAATTATGTAAAATAATTAATGTGATCAATTAGATGATTGTTAATCAACGAAGGAAATAGCCTACGACTAAAATCGCGGAAATGTAATGAAATTTCGATATATAAATTTGCATTGAAATGATGACGACAGGGAGGGACATGACGGTTCGAGATGCACAGCTGTCTTAAATGCAAAAGATTACTCATATACTATGTCAGATTATGTCCGACTACGATGTGATATACCGGTATATGAATGAATACATTGAGTGATTGTACATCATTGAGACCCGTCTCAGTTTTCCAGCTGCAGTTTGCAATTGAAGAAACGGAGTTTAGCTGTATTGAACCGTAATGAAATCAATGCGTTTTGTGAAAAGCCGAGACTAATGCGAGCAAAGTGTGTTGAGTAGGGGGCCACACAGACAGTACGTCAGTGACGAGCAGCGACGCGAACGGAGGATACTTTGCCGGTACTGCGCTGATCACAGCCCTGGGCCATACTTTCGTGCATGATCAGACGATGACAAAACAGCAGC
>NC_135549.1:7567341-7612341 GCF_964340395.1 Glandiceps talaboti | reverse complement strand
TGTACGTTGCTAGCCCTACTTGTATGACTACAGTGTACGTTGCTAGCCCTATTTGTATGGTTGTATTGTACGTTGCGCGTTGCTAGCCCTATTTGTATGGTTGTATTGTACGTTGCGCGTTGCTAGCCCTATTTGTATGGTTGTATTGTACGTTCTTATCATAATATAGCTGTAGCACAGATTGAGCGACTACAGTCAGAATCAAGTCATGGACCGACACTCGCCATGCCAGCTGGGCTATTAAAGCATTTATACATGTACCGAGGTGGTACGCAATTGAATTTCGTCAAACATACCGAATACTAACTACTTACCAATTGGACGACTTTGTAGGTAATCTCAGTACCTTCCTTAAACAAAGATACTACAAAACTATTAAGATCCATTTCGGGTGGAGGCAAGTCAAATGTCAGGTTCACCGTCTCGTATATAGATATGATGTCAATAATGCTTGGTCCCCAAGAGGCAGCGTCATCAGACTCTACAGGTATATCATTGAATTTGCAAGCAAACATTTCATTGAGGCACAGTGACTGATAATCATCTTGTTTAAACTATTGACCCTTTCGTGTAGGGTCTATGTTTGAACGTTTACCCACTGATGACTTTAAACATTTACCTTCTAAATGTTTTTTTTTAAGTATTTAAACTACAAATGATTTCATCTTTCAATATCGCCATCGAAACATTAACATATATTTAGTCCAAATTATGGACAGACAAAATGTCACAGCCATAGCCATAGAAAATTATGGTTCAGGTTGAAGTTACTATATTCATGGCATTCTTACGTCATACACAATTGTGACACATACTCACCATCGCATTCATAAAATAATCCAGAGTGGTCGGAACACGCTGTGGAAAAATATACACTTGTACAGGTAGGTATATGAATTATAAAGATTGACAGATATTTGTCGACAAACACGATAACATGTAGCACTGTTGGTAAGATTTTTGTTGAGCCAGACGATAAAGTGTAGCACTGTTAGTAAGATTTTTGTTGAACCATACGACAAAATATAGCAGTATTGGTGAGATTTTTGTCGAGCAAGGCAACGTTTTGTTTCAGGCTTCGTGATTTTGATTGTGTTTACAATTACGCAAAAAGTGCATAAATATTATAAGGAATCTATAACACTGACAATGGAATCATTTTTCAACATATCATCCCTGATATCATTAATTAGAACGTTAAACAGTTTTGGTTATGGCATGGCTGACTTATGGAATACAATCCTGTACTTGTAGCATGCATGATTACACCTCTCACTAGGTTCAATAAGGAAGATTTACAAAAACAGAATGTATAAGAAAATACAATTCTAAATTGTATAACGTACTTACATGGCATTCTGTAATCCTTTGAGATACTTTTCATTACTCCAGTATCAGAGGTAGGTAGTAATATAACCTGAACTTGATAGAGGACGTTCGGCGACATTGGACGAAAGCAGTCATAGTAGAAGGTGACATTGTCCATGTAATACTAGTGAATGAAGAAAAGGCGTTGATTCTTGGACAAATAAGTGCAGCAGGGTTACAAGAAAACAGCAAGAAAGTGGTAACCAAATAATTATAACACTTGTTCTGCATGGTCAGTTTAATGTGTTTCCTTTCTGGATATAGAAAGTGTCGCAATTCGTAAAAATATACGAATTACATATACATGTCTAAATTAGACACAAATCGCCAATTATATCCCATTGCCCCCCCCCTTTCTCTCCTTTCCCCTTCTCTTCTGCTTCTCTGTGTGTCTATCTTCAGTCAATCAGACAGACAGTCAGTCATTCTGTCTGTCTGTCTGTCTGTCTCTGCATGCCACCACTCTCTCTAAATAAATAAAACAGATAGCTTTTTATTTCTAAAACATTCATACTTACATCAGAACTCCATCTTGTATCGGCAGACGACAGATTATAAGTTCGACAAATTTCCTGATTAAAGTAATCGTAGTGGAAAACCCCACTTTTTTGTAGACCACGGATAATAAAATGAATACCCTGAAGATTGGATGAACCTGTGTTTGTAAAAAAAAAATCGAGTTACATGTACTAGCAAAGCCAAGTAAAACAACATGTTATAACATGTTAAAAATAGAAGATATGTTATCAACTTTAAATTATTAGATTTTCTTGTACATGTATTTAAAAATAAATGCGGATAAATTCCAAATAGTAATAGTTGACTTACTCTAAAACTAGTGTAGGAATAATTTTTTTAGAGTATTGTGTATAATTATGCGTTATGACATCGATTATCGTACGCTTTCCAGGATAATAAGCCTCGTGGCATTTGTTCTGAAACATATTGTAATATTAAGTGTACGTCAGTATATTTCAATATACCATTGTCCAAAGCATACATGTAGTTCGTATACATAGCAAATCATGCGATTGGACAAATTTGTTTAATTCGTTCCACGATACCAAATGTAGCACCAATAAACCATGCACGGACCATTTAAGCTTATGAGGAATATCGTTCTTCGTCACGAGAACGCGCGTATACGTCGCGACAACGTGCGTCTACGTCACTGGTTCTGCTGTATTCGAAGTATAGTCAAAACTTTCAAAATTACCATAACATGTACTTTGCGTAACATTTTTCTTTGATATTACTGGCGTTGGTATAACTATGTTATTCTCCAACACTTTTCTCCATTCAGTCAGAAAATACTGATTCAAGTGACCTTAGGGTTGTCACTATTCGTCCATTGACTGGTAGTGACAAAGACCCCTTTGGTCACTCGTAGTTTCCTTGGCTTAAAGAAGAAAAATATTGGGGAATAACATCTAAATGTTGTCCATACCTGTTGTCAAATCAATGTCTACAGATACATTTAAAGCTAGAAATGTGTCATGCTGATCCAAAAGTACATGACTGACAGGATACCAGTTAATCTTCAAGTTAACGGGTTGCGATGGTAGCTCATACTGAGCTACCATTGGAAAGAATGGATCCTTTGTGCATCCTGTAACTGCAGGTGAAAAAAATTCACGTGATATTTATTACAAATCAATACATCATAATCACAACAAAAGATTGCGAAATAAACATGACTTGTACACAGTATTACACAGATTGTTTTCTTCCACAAATTTGCTATGTCTGAATTCATGGCGATATTATATGCGACTAGTTTCACTGTATACCACACCAGCGTTCGATGTATACTGAACACATATCATTGTTTTTGGGTTACGAATAAAGCACGCACAATTCGAAGTTTCAACATGTTCACTAATATAACTTTAATTTACACAATGGAAATCGGTACAATTACGATGACAAGAGCCTCTCGTTCGAATTCGTCCTTCAGCATAAATAATTACAATGTTTTGAAGTATTTACGTTCAATAACTTTCTATGTACTATATATTACTCTAGCTACTCACTCATCCGTCCCTGTACCTCCAATCTACCCATCCATCCATCTATCTATCCACGCACGCACCCATCCATCCATCTATCTAGCCATCCTTCCGTCCATCAGTTCACGCTCCCATCTATCTGCCCATCCGTCCATCCATCCATACATCCACCCACCCACCCACCCAACCCGCCCATCGATCAATCCATCCACCCATTCCCCTCTCTCATCCACCCGGCCATCCACGCACCAGTCTGTCCGTCGGTCCATCCATCCATCCATCCATCCATCCATTCATCCATCCATCCATCCATCCATCCATTCATCCATCCATCCATCCATCCATCCATCCATCCATCCATCCATCCCAATTAATGAGGATTCATAACTACTTTGCATGTCGTAAGATATGACCGTTTATTTCTTATTTCTTGGTGTTTTTTCTTGTTGCTCCTTTCGACATGAAAGTAGCCATCCTTAACTGCGTTAGGTATTTTTTACTTATTAACGGTATGGTATGATGTGGTATGAATATTACTCACCATTGTGTTTATGAATAGTACACGGCCATGTTGTAGTTGGGGAAACCTTGGATATAGAAGGGAGAATTGTCCAAATATTATGATCTACTTTGCACACACATCGCAGTGAGTAACTCACTGTAAAGGAGTTCTTTAGTGAGTTTAAACGTTAGTGTGTGTATGTATGTATGTATGTATGTATGTATGTATGTATGTATGTATGTATGTATGTATGTATGTATGCATGCATGCATGCATGCATGCATGTGTGTGTGTGTGTGTGGGGGGGGGGGGTTATGCAGTATTATAATCCAATATCAATGGCGTTACTGTATTATAAAAGTAATAAGGAAATAGTTATAATAGATTGATTGTTTATCAACTTTATCGGTTTACAACAACACGATAGAGGAATGTTATAAACTATCAGATTAGAGTGAGTGTAACATCAATGGAATGCTTTAGATACATGTACATATATTGGATTTTATAACCAAATACCAACTAGTTCCTTGTTTACTCAGTACAAGTACAGTGCTGTATTATATCCCCTGTTTTTATCAAGAATCAATACATGTAATGCATCTACTATATATCTTATTGAGAAATCTGTAGGTGATTGGAAGACGCCTTTTCTTTGATTTATTGGCAAATGATATAAATACACGACTCGTGTCTCATGTCATCAAATTTCCACGGTAGAAATCCGACTACATTTTGTTGAAAATAGAAAGAACAAATATAAATGCTGATTATTTCAAATTCCTTGAATATGCGTTCTTTCGTTTTCAGATTGACTAGCTTGTAGTACAGGTAGGCTATTACAACAGATCACAGACGTTCTTTCGTTTTCAGATATTGACTGTCTTGTACTACACGTAGGCTATTATTACAACATATCACTAGCTTAGACTATAAGGCCCAAGCTTTACTCGTTTTAATACTATATGCCATTCATATTCTAATTATCAACTGCGGTTTTATGTTCCGCATACCAAAGTAGCCCAGGTTGTGATAACGGTAGTCAATGTACAGAACAAGGCAGGGGGTTATTCATAGACGTCAGACATAGTCATGTGGCTGGAACGAGAATTCAATACAGAACTGACAGAACAATACCTGTCAGGCGGAACTTAGAAACAATATTTGACTGAACATCTCGAAGTGAGAATTAATTAAGAGTTCTACTGGTAAATATCAGAAGAAGTGTCATAATTGATTGGCAGAAATAAAGACTAACACACGGATGTATATAATAAAACACCAACCTGTTGACTACAACCGTTATTTTCGATACATGGTTCCCGCCAGTTATCGTCAGATCCACAGTGGATTGCACAAATACCATATACTACTATATGAAGTACTGACACGAATGGACGGAGGTACTTCATCTTGTGACACCACTATCTCATAATTGCCGGAGGTGCTCGTATATCAGCTCGTTGCTTTGTCTACGATTTCTTCGTAACACACGGTGCACGTACGCGCACCCAAGCTTGCATGGGACGAGCTTATCGAAACCACGCGTGATGTTACACGGGATTGAAAGTTGGCATGGTGACTATATACTAGTACGAACGGGGCATATATATCATGTTGTCAATACTGTTAACTGCACAACCCTATAAACTACGCGCCATGATCCATGATGATTTCGTGAAATCACTTCAAGGTCGTGATATTTCAAAAAACGTAAGGTCAAAGTTCAATGATTTGTGTAGTGTAGTCATGATAAACAGTAGGATAGTCACACAATATTCTCTATTTCCTGGCCTGTATAAAATGTAGTCAATGTATTGTTATTTGTGTATTAAGATGTCCTATGTGGACTTACATATCATATCAGACAAATCCAGCCTTCAGGCTTATAGGACGCAAAGAATATCCAATTAAATAAATAAATAAATAAATAAATAAATAAATAAATAAATAAATAAATATCACATACGTCTCAGTTGCAAATAAAGTTTTTCCTACGGTTAAAGGCTTCATGTAAACAGTTTGCAGAATCAATGGGGAATTGTTATCATTAAATTTTGTACTTTATCGTATATGTTCATATGACTAAAGTTTGGCGTCAATGTTATTGATTTTATCTAGTAATGCTTTCCTGAGGTCCATGTATATATTATAATAAAATAAAAAAGGGTACTTCATCCCCTGGTGGTGAAATTTGGCAAGGGTAACATTTCCTGTTAACATTTGTCAGTAATTGCAATGGGTCACATTTTACAAATCGGTTCTCAGGGAGGGCCATATGCTAGAAAATGGAATAATGGGAGAGTCACATTTTACTATGACTTATTGTATTGTCTAAATTTGCATGATATTTTAATATGATGTTGTCATTCCATAGCTATCACCGGTACCATACCCCATTGCTGCCACATCCCATCACTGTTACCACTTTGTTGAAGGATATTGGGGATATGTGGAGGAGTGGGGATACATACATACATACATACATACATACATACATACATACATACATACATACATACATCATACATGTAGTTCAATATTAAATGTTCAATTCATTTTCTTTAACATACAAAGCATTACACAAACAAACAAACAAACAAACAAACAAACAGATGAATGAAATATGCCAAAGTCATTGTGACTGAACATAGACTTTAGTTATATTTTTATCTTCAGAAATAACACAGTTACAAATGGTCGTAAAGATAGATAATAATTCCACTAAGTTTAGAAATATCTGAATAAAAATAAACCTTAATGATATATGAAAACAATATCGAAAAAATATAATGTTGGTGATTCCAAGAATCAGTTTCACAGAAAATAATGTACAGTAAAGGGAAAAATACTGGCTTCAAATGTTACTGGTTGGTGTAGAAATATTTGAAAACATATCGTTCAGAATCAATTTCACAAAAAGCTATATCCAGTAAAGGGAAAAAATACTGGATGCAAAATGTTATATACTGTTTGGTGTACATGGTGACATTTATAGTGGGTGTATATTGTTCATCTCCACTGCCAATGCTCCGAACTCAGATGACGTCAGACTGTCCCTACTCTGCTTCATAATAATACTGGGTTGAATAAAATGAAACTGAGACGTCGAATGTGAAGTCGTGTAGAAATCTTTGCACTCTTCGTCATATTGGTATGTATCTAGTGTCTCAGGGTGATGTTGGGACGGTAACAACGAGCAAAGCTGTTCAATTTTCTCGTCATTTTCTGTGTCTTGTGTCAATGAAACAAGAGTAGATTTCAAACTTTCCTTGTTATTAAACCCACAACTGTATACTGACTGATATCCATCGTCGTCACTTCTTGATACGAATTGGCTATTTTCACTTTCCCTACACACTGTTTCTGTTTCCCGTTTTCTCCCATCATCCTTTGTGCTGTCGTCAACGAGGTGTAAAGATTGTTGTCCTAGTGCGATCTGTTCATAGTCAGCTTCATTCAAAGCCTCTCTGTACCAATTAGGGTTTGAGGTCTTATATTGCATCATTAAGGAAATGGCTTCCAGTAACGATTCACCTTCACAACTTTCCATCATGTTTTGAATATCCTGCACCTTACAATAACCCACTACTGACCTACTTTTGACGTTTCTTAAGTAGAGATAAAACTTCTCCATTGATTTGATCAACTCAAAGGTTGCTCCCATGATTCTCAACGGTTCTGGTATATCTTCATAGTCACTATATTCAAAATAGACAGACACATATTTGCCATACCGTTCAGACCGTTCTCTTAAATTAAAATCACTGCTGATAATATTTAAAGCTGCGCTTAAAAAGTCATCTTTGGGATCATGGCATTCTTGAGTGTTTTCATTATTGCATCGTTCCTGCCACCTCTGTTTGGTTCCTTCTGAAGCAATTACAATGATTTTGTCTGCTGCTTTGATCTTCTGGAATAACCATTCGGTTTTTGCTGAAGCAATTTCGGAAGCCTGCCAGAGATCCAAGTGTACGTTACATCCACCTTGAATGGCTAGGAATCTGCCAAAGTTCTCAACGACTTGGACATGACGATCACAGTCATTTGAATAAAGTAGAAGTAACTGTGGATTGTCACAATCTATCTTTTGACTTGATACACCTGTCAATAGAATACAAACAATGGGAACATTTTAAATTCAGATGAATGGGTCGAGACATTCGAGTCAGTCAACAGCTTATGAACCGACACCGAACAGCGGAATGCAAAACAAAATATTCCAATCAATTTATACACCGATTGCAAGTATATTATTGAATTACTAAGAGTTTCTAACAACTGGCGAGACATATTATGTCATGCAAAAACATTTGAGAGATACATTTTGTAATAACATACTATGCCCATATTTCATATCCAATGATGTATTATTACTCACAATTTCTTGGCTTTGACATTACTGAATAAATATGACGTTAATCTTCGACATCATTCTGTTATGTATACTTCTTTTTAAACTTCCCCAAGTCAAGTAAGACCGAATTAAGACTCAACCTCATTTTCTTCTTAAAAACTAACATTTGTATCGCTTTCTACGTTATGTTATAAACCAAAGCACAACTGTTATAAACTTATATACTGACGCCTCGTTATAATAATGCGCGTGTGCGTGTGGGGGGGGGGGGGGCAGCACGCATGATTACCATTACAATAATATAAGAACACATTTCATACATAGTTCATAATGTACGTAGGTATAATGTATGTGATGACAATTTCAGTAACTAGTCACCAGTGAGGCTAAATGTTGGCCAAGCTTTGGTCCTCTAGAAATACACAAAGCGGTCAATGAGTGAACCAAATAATTAGCTTACTTGTTGGTTGTTGCTGTTGTGGTGGTGGTGTTGGAGTCATCGGTAAATGAGGTATCTTTACTTTCTTCCTCTTCCATAAACCCCAGCAAAGTAAAGGAATCAAAAGAAGTAAACCAACCATACTTCCACCGAGAGATGCAATGATGATATAAGTCACCTTCTGTTCACCGTCTTGTAGATTAACAAAATATGGATATTTATGACACAGTATACTATGATCGTCTAAAGTACTGTCACATCAAATCATGCATCGAGCGAAACTCACATCTATTTTCATCTTGAAATTATTTTCTTTAAAACTTTATGCCACATTTTTTGTCTATATCTATGATAGATCACGCTGAGCTGTGACCATCTAACACAATCTTTCATGCGTTCAAGAAGTGACACATAATGTATCATTTACAATGTAAAGCAGGATAACGTATATTCTATAACTCTTGAATATGATGATGATGATGATGATGATGATGATGATGACGACGACGACGACGACGACGACAATAGTGTAGCGCTTTCCATGCCATTACTATAAACATCATTTCCCGCCAAATCTTACCTTGACATATGTGATCGATTTCTATGTAGCCATCTAGGCATTGACATGTGATATTCAACAGATCATTGGAAATTCGACAGATACCATGTTGACCACATATTTCGGAAGAACCCAACTCACATGGATTCACTACGGAAAAAGGATAATTGAAAGTAATATGTGTTATATCTAAAGTTAAATTATCAAAGTTGTCTTTAGATTAACTGATTTTTTTCGAAAAAAGTAGAAATGTAAGAATTTATTGGAAAATCCTAAATTTTGACAAACATTTTCAACTTCATTAAAGCTATTTATAAATCATAACTCACCTCTACAAGAGCCTTTGTGCATGATATAACCATGAGTACAGTTGCAAAAGAACTTTTCCCCTGCGCTGGTACAGTTGCTATGGCTACCACATGGTTCGCCTTCACATGGATCATCTGAAATAGGATGAAAAAATAGCACAACTGTATCTCATATTAGAATTCTTGACATAAAAAGGAAATTAATATATATGGTCTACAAAACTCATCTCAAACGTTGTAACAACTCTGACTAGCTTTCACCTAGCATTGTAAGGTCAGAAAAATAGTACAGCACAATAACATACTATACATAGTTCGTACAATGAGTGTATCTCACTTGCAGATTTCAATGCAAGCAACACTTCCATATTAAAAATCATAAATCATAAACTGCAAATATGATATAAACATTATTACATAGTGAGATGATGGTTTATACCTATCACGTGTACAGGTTGTGATATAGTTAAAGTACACATGACCAACGCTCCCACTTCTGGTCCTCTTTTACATGCTGATATATCGCTTGGGTAGGGTCGAATCTAAAAACGAAATGAGCACATGATGTGATATGTATTAAATTTATTCCGATCACATTAATAATACATGATTGTGATCATTGTGTTGAACTGTTATGCCTAGGAAAATCTGGATTATTACCACAAGTGTATAATAATTAATTACGTTTTCAAGCGTCTTTAAACATGGGCACAGTTTCGTTCAATTTATTTGTAAGTTAGTCATGAGGATATCTTGAGACGAGACTTTTGACCCATTCACTGATAAATCTTGATATTAAGAAGTCTTACTGTGAATAGTTATTGTCTCTTTGGAATATAACTTCAATGTTCGTTTTATAGTTCAATAATGATAAATGTTTGTCTTGATTGATTGATGTGTTTTTTTTGTTTATCTGCATGATAGTTTGCTGAAAGCTCATCTGTGAAAACACTGACGAAGCCATGGTGTTGAATTGGGAATCGCAGTTTTAACTTTGAATTGGAATTCGCAGTTTATAATAACCTTTAACTTTGAATTGGGATTCACAGCTTATAATAACCTTAACTTTGAATTGGGATTCGCAGTTTAGGATGACCTTAACTTTGAATTGGGATTCGCAGTTTATTATAACCTTAACTTTGAATTCGGATTCGCAGTTTATAATATAGGTAGAAAGTAACGTCGATATAAGTTGTTGTTATTATTTTCACAAGACACCCTTTACTTATTAATGCAACTAACAAAAACTAGTCACTTGTGAAAGGGTCTACTAGTCTCTTGTCTCTTTTTATAAACTTATTATTTATTTATTTATTTTATTCAACACAAAAATCAGCTACAGAAGCTGTCTTATGGTTGCCAAAAGTAAAAAAATTAGTTACGAAAAATAAAAACGAGACAAAAACAACAGAACACAAAGTATGACAAAGAAAACGCAAATTAGGAACACAAGGTTAATAGCATACTTACCCCAATACAGTACTTGCCCTTGGGAATGTTGTTAACTATATGTCTTAAGAAAGTTGAATTTGTCACCTTGTAGGTATTTTCAGATGTCTAAAACAACAACGAGAGGGGAAGAAGTTGTAGTTGGAAAAAATACAACAAAATTGAAAGACAAGAAAGAATGATAGCCCTGATCATGCTATATATTTCAATCGCTGCTATTTTTGTAGTAATATGTTTGATATAAATATTATTTGATAACTGATTCTATATTGTGTGTACTTGAAATCTTAGAATCAAAGAAAAGGTACACGATTTATTTTGCAAAGAAAGTACACACACACCTACTACTGTGACACACACGCATATACACGACCATATTATTTACACTATGTAACGGATTGAACATTTTGTATGTCAAATCATCTTTGTCAAACTTTCTACACGAAGCATTTAATCGTAGGAAAACCTTTATTTATAATTAAAACGTGTGTGATATTTATTTATTTATTTATTTATGTATTTTGAAATTTTCTTTTGTGTCCTATAAGCCAGAGGGCTGGGTGTGGCTCTTTTGTTTATAAATTTTGTTTAAGCATTGTATAATTCATAAGTCCACATAGGACACCTTAATAAGCAATAACATAACACAACATGTATGCATGTCTCAAAAACACATGCTATATGTACCTTATACATAGGGAGCTGTGCATTATACTGTAAATGAACAAAGGTTTAAAACATTTCAAATCTTGAATATTAAAATTCAGCAGCAAGGAGTTAGTTATCATCCGCTGCACAAACTTCAAAACTTTTCAAGGTCAACATCAGTAGAGGATTGCTGGTCCTGTACATGTCCAAACACTGTGTCAACATTTTGGCAGCAAAGGTTATACAATTCTTCTTATGTGGCCATCCAAGAAAAAGCAAGAACATATTTCTCTGTATATCATGCACGTTTGTGTGTGTGTGTGTGTGTGTGTGTGTGTGTGTGTGTGTGTGTAAGCTTATGTGGTTAGCTTGGTGTGTGTAATGTATACCATTGTGACACGTGTTTTATTTGAATAGAAAAAGTACACTCACAACTTCAACATCTTCAAAGACAAGCGCATCATCTACTGAGCAGTTGAAAGTATATTCATTATAGCGAAATACGTAGATAGTCATGATATCCAAGCGATATGTGACTGAAGGTAGGTCAACTGTTACAACAACCTCGTTATAATATTGAGATTCCGTCAACATGTCACGTGGTGCCCACGTAGACGCTTCATCTAGAACAAAAACAGATGGAAAACAGTGAACAAGGGATAAAAAGGTATAGCTAAATTTAATATTCGATTACAAGTAGTATTATAATAACAAATATATTTGAAGAGGAAATTAATACATTATATATTTTGAGTAAGTCTTACATATCATATCATAATAGTATATTTTTAAGATGCTCAATGAATTTTCCACTGATTGAGTTGGCGTCAGATAAAATGGACTTTATAGTAAATATGTATTTATTACTTACATCCAACAGACCTATGAATGCATTCGTCAAAATTACGAGCTTCAAAACTGCCACAGACTACAAAACAGAAGCAAAAAGAATGGACCATAAACACAATTTGTGAACAATATACACAGTTCACATACCAATGGCAAATCGGCCTTCTTTTCACCATTGTTTACTGAGAATTGGTGGCATGTACATACTTTAATATGAAAGTGTTTGAAAAATGTGTAAATACGTTGTCCCCCGATCTGACTCGTCAAAAACATTACACAAAGACAAATTTTGAGACTTTATCATCTCGAAATATGAAATGGTTTGATGACATCACTGAAATGCCGATTCTGAAGGCCTACTCTAGTCGTTAGATAGTCCCTGTAATTATACTTTTTCCTGCGATGATGGTGTCAGATAGAACAATTCTGCGTGTCAAGATATGGGAAGATATGGTTGTTTCTTTTGCAGTGCAATGAAAAACTACAAGGTAGTACGTGTTTATTATTATATTAGGACATACCAATTATGTCAAGCCATGCATATCTGGTGTTGCTACGTCGTCTCGACTGTAGGACTACTTTGTGCTCAAATATCACCATTTCGCGGTAAGTTTTCTTAAGATTTGAAACAATTGTTACCGTACAATGCAAAGCTCCCTAAAAGATAGTCCGGATTAGTTATTGGGACATACCAATGTCAAGTTCGTTGAGCCATACCTGGTGTTGAGATGGTCGTCCACACTGTGCTGCTCTGTGACGTAATATCATCATGTGACGTCAGCACCAGAGGTAATGTTCGCAACATGACGGCATAGTATGATTGTGGCGAGAGCGGTTTGACACAATCGAAATAATAATCCAAACTTGTTAGCTATAAAATATAAAGACATGAAAGATGTGGAATATGAGTAGGGTTTTTAGGAATTGTAGAATAAATATATAGTCTTTGTTAAATACAAGAAAACATATTTGTCATGTTCAGCTAACAACAATCAGTCAAAAACTACATCGTCCTAGTTTTTTCTTTGTTTCTTTTTCATTAAAAAATGTGTCAATATGATACTATGAATTTTGATTTTGTTTAATTCAAATTTCCATACATTTTAGCCCCAAATGTCTTTCTTTGACAACCCAGATACTTTCAGGATAATCGCATTCCGGGTTTCATTCAAACATTTTTGCTAAAAAGCTCAAAAAAAAATAACGCCACAATTCTTGCAGCTAGACTTAACCGCACTGAATCCTAGAATTTAGATTCTGTAATACATAGTGATGGATACTTGATCATGAGAAGCTCCTGCAATATGAAATTACCTTGGGATGTATTTACTCATGTCAATGAGCTATGAAAGCGTGGACATTTTGCAGGACAACCGCCCTCTCTGGCCTGTTCGGAAAAACGTTTATTTCTGTAGTACGTCAGAGCCCGCGAAACTGGACCTCGACTCGAGTAGCATGTAGACAACGCGATGATGACAACATTGAGATAAGTATTTCTGGCATATAACGTTAATTTACATGTAAACACTTCTATTCCAAGAAGTTTTGTATGAAAATTCACAGAGGTTATAATGTAATTATATGACGAAAAGGGGAAAGGTCACGCGGGGACGGGGCGAGCCGAGGACGGCGATTTGATTTGTAGTGCACTCTGCAATGTCGTCAGCTATGGGTGAGATTCCCGCCAAAATACATCATTTCAATATATATTGTCAGCAACACTACACCACATATATGTTCGTATGAATATAAAGTATTGTTAGGTATTGCTCAATGCAATGATTAATTCTATACGTGCAATTTGGCATTTGCTTATAAATTGCCACGTGAAAATATTGTTGTTAACTGACGGTTGTGCAATTTGTAAATTGAACATAATATTTCTATTTGGGTGCGGCTAGGGTGCTGATCTATTACCATATTGCTGATGGCCAGCCATGACGTTTTAACCAGACGTAATTTCTAAGCATAAACAGTGCAGTGGTATATATCAATGAACATCAATATTGTAGTTACAAAATTAGAAGAAAACGCATCAATTTGAGTGTGCACTTTACTTCATCTACAGATTCTGGGCACAGATTTCAAATAACAGGAAGTATATAATCAAAAGGAAAAAATTACATGTAATTTAGGTTTAAAAGGTGGGCATGGTAAGTTTATCTTGTGGAGGCATATAGGTTAACTTATACACATGTGTACTGTGACTTTATTTTTAATTTACAGAAATTTAAATAGCAAATTACAGTCTACAGACCTTTGAAGCAACTAGTGAACTATTGTGTTGATTATCATACATCCGCCCTCATTGAGGTATCACATAACATTGCATGTTTGCGTAGACCATGTGTAGGGTCTACGAGCTGATGAATATCCTGTGACATTGGCTGACAAGTAAAAACAGATAAGAGGAACATTCACTCTTTCCTTTCCACCAACAAACTTTGACCGTTGTGGGCTGGGGCTTGGACCCCAAGAAAAAGAAAGAAAGAAAGACACATTGTATTCTGATATGACTGCTATTTTTGCAAAGTCCTGGGTATATGAACATGTGATGATTGCATCTAGTGTTCCTTCTATTGAGTCATTTTAACATCGTACAATTACGGTACAGTTGTATATATTTTTCTTTTATGTGTACGAAAAAAGTGGTACTTTTACAGGTTACAGTGAAATAAACAGTTGATTACACAGTACGCCGACCATTGAATTATGATTTTAATGACTTTATTGCCATGTTTTACAACTTACAAAAAATAAAATACCCCTTGCCCACCCTCTTTACCAGTGCCCAACAAATTATACATGGATGATCATCAATAACTCGATATAAAAGTGTTATGAAAAACTATGTACAAACATTAGAATGACCTGATCAGCACCAATTGACCAACCAATCAGGCCTACATATGCATATTGTGTTTTAATAATAATTGACAAAGATATTTACGTTAATAATATTGCTCATTTTTTCATTTTAGAGGTAAAAGAAATACTTTTAATATGTATCTTCTTTGCATCCTTGTTCCTGTAGGCCTAATTGTTCTGATTACAGTATTGCTGGAGATATTCCTAGAAAGTTTCCAGGAATATCTCCAACCAATATCTCTAGCTCTATAAATGGTTAAAATGTCATGGCTTGCTGTCAGTGATATGGTAATCCAGGGCACAGATATGAAGACATTGAGACTTAACTTAGGAATAATAATTGAGAAATATCAGTACTAGTCATGCTTAACTTCTACTTTATTTGACTATGTTTCACTCGAATTCATCTAGCATTCCACACCAGTTGCTATCAGCTACACACACAACACAATATACTTTGAAATTTGTCATTGCCATGTGTGATCACCATGTACCTAATATGGTAGTTATGGTGAAAGCAGAGGGTGCTGCACCAACAGGCTTAGGAGATTATGGAACGTAGTTATTTTTCTTTAATTGAATATCAAAACGCATAATATACATGTATAAGTAAATCAAATTGAAACATAGTCAAATGTTAGCAAGGGCATACTGTGTATCAAATGCATTCAATTGAAACTAGTATCATCATAAAATTCATGCCAGTGTACTGGTGACCCATTAGAGTAGAGGGGTATAACCTAGCCCCCTTGAAATATTTTGGTTAGAAAGGTATGCTTGGTTAATATGGTTAAGACCAAACTGTGACTGCACCTTTGCAAGAAAACATACATTCATTGTGTGTTTACTTCTCAACACCATTGGATAAAATAATGTTTGGAATCTTTAAATATATACTTTGATTGATTGGTTTATTATGATTGAACAGCTTAATTGATATTTTTAAAGTTAGCATTTCATATACTCAGCATGCCAATTTGCACCCTGTTGTGACAGAATTATTTTCTCAAGTTAAACAAGTCACCGAACTTTAAGCATAGTGTTTTTGAAATATATTTGTTGACTATTTATTTTTTCCTGAAAACCATAGACATAATCTTCAGACTTTCTACAAAAAAGACCCATTGGTGAACATTATAATCTTTCAAAAAATGTACATCAATGTTTTCAAATCATTTGTTTTTAAAAGAGGATTAAATTTTCACTGAAAAGCATTGAACTTGTACATTGACTTGTTTGAGCAGCAATGAATAGTATTCTCACTCACTTTTAATTCAGCAGAGACAGCAGTGAAAATAGCACACACAAAAACCTAAACAAATTTGAAGGTAAATAGGGTAAAAGTATTCCATTGTGGTTGAAAAGTTTGAACAATTCTAAACTTTGCTTTTGATAATAGTGTATCAATTATAACTGATTGTAATGCTATAATTAGTTAACAATGGATGCATGTTAATCTTTAACAATTGGAAGGTGATAGGTGGCATATATAGATATATGCTTGTAATGGCTGTCTTCCAAGTAATAATAAGTAGTTCACAACAGACACCTTAATAACTATAGAAGGTTGATAGTTCTATTCTTATAAGTGTCAATATTGTATACCATATTATGAATATTTAGTTTTTAAATTACAGATAGTTTTTTTGGAAACCAACCATTTATAACTATGGAAACAATAAACAATGACTTTGTGAAATATCAAAAGGCCAAGAAAATGTGAATTTTTAGATCAATGTCACTTTGAAATGTACAGATAGTGTTACAGATGTACAGATAGTCATAGAAACCATAAATTCAATGATAGATCAATAAAAAATAAATAGCTAAGTTTTCAGTAATGTAAGTTTATTGAAAAATAGAACATAAGAATATAATAAGCTGGTGAATGTACATCTCCAGCTTAAAGCTACATTGATTGGTTCATGTCATGCACATTATTATGTAGTTTAGTTTGCCAATAATAATGATTTATGAGGGAACAGGTCAAAGGTTACTCCAGTTGCGTGTCAGATGCTCCTAAAATGTTGTTGCACATGGTACCCAATCAACAGAGAAAAATGCCACAAGGAATTATAATCGATGTCCAACTGTCAAATCTGTCCCAGTTCTCAATGTTTTAAGTCAACATGTTCAAAACTCATTCTCGCAAACCAGAGCTGTTATTTCTTCCGCTACACTTCGAAATAACGTTTTTATGGCAAGTTTCGACGGTGCTCTAAAGGAGGCCGTGGTTTGCGATGATGTCAAAACATGAAATTATGAATACAACACAACCTTTTTTTAAAAATATGGAAATGTATGAAGATTTATAAATATTACTTTGGTAATCTAGCCTTCAATTTACTAAGATAGATGTTCAATGTGGTAGATTACACAAGTGGGCCATAGCGGTTTCTCGGTTGTTCAAATATAATCATGTTGTTATCAAGATAGTGTAAACATTGGAAGTCCTAAAACAGTAACACTGCAAGTTCATGGAACTCTGTCAATAAAACTAGGAAACCTCCCTACTGAGACTAATTAAACCTACGTCTATTCAATAGCTTATCACTTTTACGTTAACATATTGCAACAATAGATTTAGTTTGTGTCTAACCTAGAATACAACTGAAGGCTCAGCTACCAGAGTTGTATATTGTGTGAAAAACACAAAGTTTACAAGTAATCAAGTAAAGTTTGTCAGTTTTACATACATAAGAACTACATAGATGCAAGAACTGAATTCAGTTGCAGAAATAGTATCAATAAAAATGACCTCTATGTTCAAGGTCAAATAGCTAAAAATATTCAATATATCAATAATTACAATAATTAGAGATAAGTTATTAAATCATACTATTTATAGCATACTGTTTAAATTAATCTAAATTCATATGCTTTGATCAGCTTAAGATGAAATTAAAACATTTTGCTGCAACAGTAAATAACTCAATATAATTGATCAATTTGATTTCTTTAAAATTTGAGATTAACTTCTTTCATTAACGTCATTCATCTTATTATAGTACCATACAGTTGAAACAACAGCTTCAAAAACAGAGTGGTCAGTATTGCAAATTACCATCTGATAATACTTACATCTGATTGGGTAAAATCTGCAGATGAAAGGTCAAAGGTGACACATCTAATTACATTAAACCTGGAATATTGATACATATACTGGTGATTGGTCAATCCAATGAATGCCACCTGGACTCCTTTCAGATAGTGGAGATCTAATGTGAGGAAAATGTAGACATATTACCCGTATATGAGGGAAATAATTAGAGTAAAAAGGAAAATAATTCAAATTAAAGATAAACATATCTATTCATTTGATGATTTCATCACTGGTAATTTTTTAGCACTGTAGAGAATTGTGTGTGAATAGAATCAATATGGCCCCACAAAATCACATATTTCATTTTTGCACTTATATACCTAGTCTATCTGCTAGACCTCGGATGTTCTTCTGATACAATATGACAAACGACCGAACATCGCTATCGAGGATGGAACATCCAAGGTCTAGCAAATGTCATCAGGATATAAATAACTGCCAATCAGAGAACCGCATTAGCGACAAACACAAACAGAGGACAATAGCTAATTTTTCATGCATATTCATCTTAAGGAGGGGCTTGTAAAAATAACCACCAATGCGTTAACTGAAATATGTGAATGACAACGTCTACACACTCATCAAACTCACAATTACCATAAACTGATAAGACATAGTAATGACATAAGTGTGTTTGTCAACACCTGCATGCAGAGATTGAATATATTAAAGTATATATATGCATATATGGCCCAACCCACTAATCTCAATGGAATGTCCAGTCTGAAACTGACATTTGCTAGACTGTTCGGGCAAACGCTCACTGCGAACTTCATTCGCTTATAGTATCGAAAGAAAGCCCGAACGTCTAGCAGCAAGACTATTATATACCCAAAAAGAATTGTCAATTTTCTATACAGTTGTAATAAAGCTATATCTTATCTTATCTTATCTTATCTGTATCACAATTATTGAATTGTACTGATGGGTTTGCATTTACATAATTTCTGACATTTTCTGATTTTTTCATTAAAACATCTTTTTCATTAGGGTAATATTTGGTAAGCAAAGATAAAGAAGGACATACGATTCAGTACAAAAGCACTGATCAAACAATTTTATATGATTGCGAGCATGATGAATACAGTCTAGTTCCTATACAGTATCATTACGATTTATACCTTCACTCACAGTCTAGTCAAGTTACTCTAGAAGTCCTGAGATGCATGAGATGTAATTAAAAATTCATACACAGCCACCCACACAGTCATTAACATCATGTCTTTATTAATCAACCACACAATTCTAACCAATAACACAGTGCCTCATAAAGTTAGTGTTTATTTGGGCTATTATATAATGTCCAAATATGGTATATTTGTCAGCAGTTCACTAACTATATAGCAGCTGGGGTTCACTGATTGGATAGAGAACTTTTTTGTGCTGATTGAGGGACTTTGACCAGACTGGTTAGAAACCACAGTTGGCATCCAGACTAAAAGTATAAACAAAATGTAAGGGCAAAAGAGTTGATACTCATTTCTGTGAATACTGCAAATGACATCACATTCTTCTAAATGTTTTAGTATACAATATTTTATCAATTTGACAAGAGTTCTCCTTGATTTGCAACTGTTTGTCAAACTGTTAAAATGGAAAAAAATTGCTGGCTCAGCAAAAATATGTATGCTGATTCAGCACATTAAATGATATATGTAATGTAAAGACCATATGTGACAATGTCTTTATTATAATTGATCCCGAGTGACCTATATTGATAACATTGGCAACCATGTTTGTTTTAAATATTTTGTTGAGTGCATTTTTTTTAAACTTGCTTTTTTAAGGTGTACGTTTTGATACAAATCTATTGAGCAATAAGATGTTGTCTGGTAGTGAAATAGAATTCTTAAACAGCATAGCTATGGTGGTAAACACTTGGTTTGTTTAAGCTCTATTCAATAATGGACAACAAAGGGACTTAGTTTCTTCGTTTTATACATTTTTGTTTTAAAAGAATTTTCTGTTCATTTTCATTTCAATAAGAATCAAACATAGCATACAATAATTGATTTATCATTTAAAAATCATTATATATTGTATACTAATTAGAACAAAATAAGAATCATTGTCAGATATTCTTGTAGAAAACCTATTTTGCTCCTCTTAATCCTTGTCAATTATCCTAGAGTGACTGACTGACAGATACATTTTATAAGATGTATACAATACAAGCAATTGAGTTATCCAAACAAATGTGTGCACACAACAATACAGGTAACAATTGAAGTAGATCACCTCTGTCAAATGGACTGGTGCCAAAAGTATATCGCCAGTTTGCAGACCCAACAAATGGGAGAGTTTAAAGATCATTGAACTCTCTGAAGTGTCCTGGATTCCAGACTTTGTGCATTGTCACTCATTGTATACATGTAGGTTGTATATTATAGTTATAATAATTGAATGCAGTGTAACGGTACTGGCAGGTATTGGGTTGGGCTAGAAGGGGACATGAAGAGAATGAGGCTTTGGTGGTAAAAGTTTGTGATATGTCAAAAGATGGTGTGAAAAAGATATATGAGTGACTGTTACATGTATAATATTTCTAAACCAATATATATATATATATATGTTGTTGGGTGTACATATATTAAACATTTGTGCCTGGTTCTGTGGAAACCTTTAATACTATTTGTTTTTGCTAAATAATCCTGTGATACAGATATGATATTTTCATACTAATGGACATATTTTATCTAGTATTATTGATAAAGGTTATTGACCCTGCTATGAATCTAAATTATAATCAGTGTTTTAGAATAACACTCCATGATACATGATAGATGTGACATGCTGTCAAACATGTTTTCAACCTTGACATTCTCTGGGTTTTTTTCGAATGTCATGCCATTTTACAGGAAGATATAACTCACCAGGACCAACAACATAAATTCTACTTACTATGTTTTAGATCAAGACTCCATGATATATTCATTGCTGGGTAGACAGATGTGACACCATCTGACCAATGATAGCTGGCTTTAATGTTTGTAACCTTGACATTCTGTGGTTGTGTTGGGATATCATGCCATCCAACAGGTGGATACAAGTCACCAGGACAACCTGAATCTAAGGTAAAATCAATTATTCATCGAAAAGAGGAAATGCAAAAGGTGTGGACTTGAGTATGTACTTCCATGTCACACCTGTAACATTGAAACCCTTGTACAAAAAACAAATTGGTATAGTCAATCATAGCTGCAATAATTGTAGCGTTTGATGTGATTTTGAGGGTGTTTCCGTCTGTTTTTTTGCCTTTTTTCGTTCCAACGTTTAACCCGAATCAAATGCTACAATTCCTCTAATGCAAACACAACTAGACAGAACCGATTCAGATCTGAATCGCAAAGTTGGGCGGACTTTTCTGCTAAATTACGCCATACCTGGCAAAATATCTGATATTTCCTAACGCCAACATTAATTACGGAGCCTTCAAGACCCAAGAAGTGTTCAGAGGTACCCCAATTAAATCAAAATTGGCAAATGTAGCAAGGCATGCAGCATTTTGAAATGGGCACGTTTTCAATGTGGTCTCGTCTATTTGTGTTTGCTTTAGAGGAATTGTAGCGTTTGATTCGAGTTAAACGTCGGAACGAAAAAAGGAAAAAAAACAGACGAAAAAGCCCTCAAAATCACATCAAACGCTACAATTATTGCAGCTAAGTCAATCACTAAAACATCAGTTTGTTAGATCAATCAATAAACAGATAATGGTAATTTATAGTATTGCATATGCATCAGTGATTACTTGCACTGGTGCATGTGCATACTAGTGGTATTTGCACTACAGTGCAATACCAAAAACAGTATTGCATACATGTATGCAAATGATATGCAAATGTGGACACACTCATGCATTCTACATGAAGGCATGTGATCGCACAGTTTCATGTTTTTACTAAAATTTGTTGTTTAAGATAAACATATGTAATAATAACAGAACTGTCAGTTCCAGTGTAGGTACTCAGGGGTATTTGCACTTGTGTCTGCAGTGTTTGCTGCTGCAGAGAACTCTGCAAGCACTCATGCAAATACCCCACGTAGGCAACTGACACTTGCATACACATGTCATGGGGTTCTGTCATAGTATTTTGTATACTTCTGATATTGTTATGACATATATGTTATCAATAACAACAAAGTAGAAGAAAACTGTACTGAGAATAAACCCAAAACTTGAAACCTGCCATGCAGAATGATACTGCATGGGAGGGTAATCCTTCACTCAAAAGCATGTTTTAAAAGTTAGACACTTACCATGTATTATGATACTGCATGGTAGTGTAAAGCCTGTGGATGTCTGTTGAAATAAACATGACAGGAAAGTAGATAAAAAAGTTGAGAATCCACAGGTGGTTTGTGTCCGGCTATCAAAGACAATGACAATTGTCCAGATAAGATGTTGGAATTCAGTAGCCGGGTTTAGTTAAACTACAAGAACTGCACGTACTCATATCCAGTACTGGCTACTTGATGAATAAGATATTAGATAACACACAGTGGTTGCAATATTTATCTCTCTTTATTTATGATGTATGCACCATAATATTAGTAAAATCTTGGTAGCTGTAACTGAACAATAATTTTCATAAATTTTGTTCGTATTTTCAACTTTAATGTAATTTGTACTTTAATATTGTAACACTTTCGGTTGTCAGGTGATCAAATCTGATAAATATCCCACAATTTGCTGACAGACATCAAGCTAGTTTACACAGTATTATCAATGACTTATATAGAGGTACGCCAACTAATGCAGTGTTTTTTAATCAACAAAAATGAATGAAAAGTATCAAACGGTTACCTCCAACTAACGCTAAATCACAAGTTCTGTACTGGCAGAAGTTATAGAGCAACTGATATATGATTTGATGTAATCCCCCCCCCAAAGAAAACAACAACAACAACAACAACAACAACAACAACAACAACAACAACAACAACAAAAACCCATAAAACAAACATAAAAACAAAACAAAAAACAAACATCCCAAAACGAATGTACAAACAGCAAGAAACAAACATTTTCTCAAAATAACATGACAAACTAATAACACCAGCTAAATACAGCCCGTTTTAACAGATCAAATAATACTGTAACTAATACAAATTAATTTTGAAAAAACCTGTAATTTTTTTTTAGTTGGATTTTGTTTCTTTTGATATTTCTAATAAAACATTTATTGTGTACTCAGCTGTGAACACATTTTAATTTAAAAAGTTTTCAATATTTTCTTTATAGTATAGTTTTGTCTGAAATAGTGTAGAATTCCTCAAGCCAAGTATGCAAAAATTTATGCATGTGACAGAGAGTTCTTGTACTATCTGAGCTCATTTTAATTTCCATTTTGTCTGTTAATTTCTGCAAATATCACGTTTTAGTCAGTGTATACACCTACTCATGATCCATTCAATGTTTGTGTGACCTATCTAAAAGTAATCATAAAAATGGGTTGCATGTTTAGACAACTTTTAAAATAATGGATACAGCCCGGGGATATGTGAGCTTTCATGTTTTAAATCATAAAGAGTTTGTCTTTGTAGGCACTCAAATAAATTACAATTGATGTTATACTTTAAAGAACATTTCTGCTTCATTATAGTCATGTAAAAAAAATGAAAGAAATAGAATCAAATTATATCTTACAATATCTCAGTTTTGTTGTTGTTGTAAAATTGTTATCAGCTGGGTTGAAACTGATGCGAGTGACAATAACTAAGAGCTGCATAGCCTCCAGGATAACCGTTTTGACTTGAAAACTCTGTTGTTTTTCTATGCAATGTCAGATATGGCTTCTTTACTAGGTAAGTATCACGTCCTCTCAGAATGTGAAAAGAAGACCGTGCAAAACACCATCAGTCATTTGTGAATTAAATTGTCTTTTTATTGGATTCTGTATCCCCATAGAAGATACACTGGAATCCATTATATTTATTACTTTATGTGATAAACAGCAGTGGAGGTGGAGGTTGAAGAATACTGTTTTTATCATATCCTGAAATATATCATGATAGACTGACTGCTCATTTGATAGATCTACATGTTCACATATATGTTTGAGTCAAAAGATGGATATACCGACCCTTTTATCAACAAATAGTTAAGTATCAGTTGAGAAACCATAATCGTACTTATTGGATGGCTATTATCAGCATTTTGTTTTCGCTTTTAGACACTTTTTTGTACACTCTTAAAGCTGCACTAGCTGCAACTGAAATGTTTTTTTTTAAAACTGTGTTGTTCGCTATAATGACTTTAATCATAATATCATACACTCTGTACACTGAACAGCTGTGGGTAAACATGTTTGGTAGCTGTAAAGATAATATGGTACAGTAAAGCCAATTACATTTTTGGTGACGTCTGCACTCTGAAATTAACAATTATGATTTTCAATCTGTAACAGTGCTACTCATGGATGAAATTGACCTCTAATTTAACATGTACAATGTTGAACTATTTGTATTTTAACTTCAGTGAATATATTGTTGGTTGTCTGACCCCAAAAAGAATATTCCAGTTACAGTTAGTGCAGGCTTATTCAGTTATGCAAACATTTCTTGTCCAATCAATTTTTCTCTAAGTGTATTTTCTGAATCTTTTAACGAAAAACATGTCTCAATGAAAAATATAAGCAAAGATTTGAGAAGTTCATTCAAACTGAATAATAATTATCATTAAATATGTCACCAAATCTGCAAAGTGTGGATTAACATCAAAGTGCTTTCCCCACATTTGGTAAAAATTTTCTTCATTCATTGGTATGCCAATTAATAAAGTGCTTGAGATTTTGAAAACATGTTGATCTTGGTGAATCTTTAACAAAAATAAAGTTACTGATATTGAAATTACAAAGAAGTCAAGTTTTAATGTTCACTAGTTAAACTCCAAATACAGAGTACATTGTATTAAGGCGAGGTATAAAAGATGTTCTCCCATCTGTGTAAATAGAGACTGAAAAATGGTAGACGATGTGGCAATTTAGCACCACCAAATATTTAAACATCTGAAGAATGTATTGGACATAATACTCCTACAACATGGGTAGCTAGGTATGACCTATGGATGTCAATTGTACATGAGGAGGGGTAGTCCCAACCACTTGAACGCCAAAACTAAAAGACCTTATTTATACTTTAGAACATACACACTATTAGCTTGTTATCTCAAATCTTTCTACATGGATTCTACTTGTAAATCACATACAATGATAAATTCAGAATTCTTTCACTGTTAACTTCTTTATGTTGTTATCTTGAGTCTTATGATTTATATCCAACTTTTGTTCACTATCACAGCCCTATACTTTAAGTACGTTCTCAAACAAACAAGTACTGTACCTACAGGTGACAGCAAATGTTCTTTGACATGCTTTGAAAATGCTGGGAATATACGCATGAAAAATGAATGAACTTGTCAGAAACTAGACTTTGACAGATAACACTTGATATCGGACCAAGCAAACTTACCGTGTGCGTGCACTGCGATGGCAAATCCACTATACATGGTTCAGTTGTATAGTCTAAATTTTCTCCTGTTGACAAGTAGGTCAGAAAGACTACAACAAGATAGCACCAGGCTATGAGCATTATACCAATAGATGTAAGGCAAAACATTAGGCTTGCAAAGTACCTTACTGCAGCTTTCTTCCAAGTTGTCACATAAACTGTTTTAACAGTACCACAACATGTGGTGTAATGTATGCCTGCAGAATTAGAAGTCAGTACATCATAACACCGGCAACTTGGCTAATTTGTAACAAAACTACATGAATATTTATCATCCCCTATCAGATAATTTGTCACAAAGTGATTTGTGTCTCTATGGTAATCACCTTTGACCTGGCTATATGACAATCCTATAACTAAGACAATGTTCTATATAGATTAACCCATTAAATGAAACCCTATATCAGTGGCTTTGCTGTTTTGTTGCGCTTCTGTGCAGGTGTACTTGCTAAAGTATCGGTAATAGTGGAATTTTTTTCTCTATCTGTTAAGAAATTTCCTCTAAGCTCTTACAAATCATGAACAAAGTGTTGCTGAAAAAGAAAGCGGTGGCTCACTGAGTGATTTTGCTGAAAAATATAAAATATGTAAAGTTTTGACCAAGTTACTTCAGATTGAGAAAGAAAGCTACTCCCACATTGTTCAACACACAATATTACACCAGACTACCTTGCATCATTTTTGAAAAAGAGTAATTTTATTACATATATATAAAAATAAATATTACTAATCAAGTATATACATATAAAATCCCGTAAAGCAACTTAGAATTCCATGATTCAAAGTACGGTTTTGTACATGTTTTATTATATGTCTGAGCAATCTTGCCATTTCTTCAGATAAGGAATCCTCAGGATACTTGCCTAGCAGGTGAAACTTACATTGCCCACCTAGTCTAAGGTGTGATTTCTATCAGATGTTTTCATTTTATAGATCTAAACATACAATGGTTAACTCAATATGGTATCCACCCTGAAAGTCAAGCCCATATTAGGTCAGAAATATAAGACCATGTCTATTAAATAGTATTGTTCATGCTCTTTTTTTCAACCTATTGTCACACAAAAAATGACAAGAATCTCTGCTATCAGCAGTATTCTCTCACAAGGAGTGTCTTGTGATGCCATATCAAATTTACATAACAATTGAAAGTATTTGTTATGTAGATGAAGTGATCACTTTTATAAAAATTACACCAGAGCTAGGCAAGTACAGTAGTCTCAGTATCTTATACTGGCTCTCAGAGCTCACTTGTATATAACAGAATACATAAAACATCAAATCTTTCAAAATTTACAGTAACGGTGCCACCGCAATTATTCATGGAGTTGAACCTTCCAACATCCATCTGTACATTTGTATCAACATTGACACTTAAACTTTTGAAACATTACATACTGTTGAAAAAAAGTGCAACTGAAGTCAACAGGTATATATAAAAGCTTTTGTTTTTGTAGAATTTCAATAGTGTGCATAGTTTCAATGATGATACAGTAATTATTAACCTACACAGATGAGCTTGCATGAACATTTCTACATTTGTGTCAGGAAATAATCTTGAGAAAGTTGCAGTGCTGTTCACATTTTCTTATTTTTTAGTTAATATGTTTTGCACAGGAAAAGAAATTGAGTGCTAGGAAAGCCAAGTTTTGAGGTGTAGAGGATGAGGTGAGGACCACAAGCATGGGAGAAATAAACAACATACTGGCACACAATAGGGAACTTGCAAACCCGCCATGTTAAATGTTGCATCATGGGAAATGTGATAATAAATACTCATCAATTAGCATTATAAACAATATTGATACATTGGTTGTAACCACAAATGATCAATTCAGAGTCACCCTGATCATTATGGGAGGTTACTTTTATCAGTAGCTCCAGATTAGGTATTAAAATAACCACAGATAATCTCATAATCCTTTGTGTCTGAGCTTGCTCAGCCTGGATTGCAAGTTCCCTTTTGGTCCCAGGATTAACTTGAACTGGTTATATTACTAAATAAAATAAAAAATACAATGCTTACTCCTGTGTATAGATTTCTGTAGCTTTGGTTATAGTTTCTGTGTATAATCAAATCTACAGAAATCTATACAAAAAGTATACACTTCCAAATTACTGATGGCTGGCAAGATGTGGCAAATTAAATTACTCACAAAGTTCCATGCATAAGTCTCTTTGTGTTGTGTTGAAGTGCAAACTTGAAACTGTCAAGAGATCCAAAACATGACACACAAATCATTGACGACATTGAGTGTTACTCAATTTAGTTCACAGTCTTGGTAAGATGTGGTGCTTCAGAGTTTCTCTATGCAGACTACAACAACATACTACACCCTAGCTACAGCTTCATCATGGACCAATTTGCCACATAACCCCTTCTGATACTAACTACCCTAGATCAGTTGCCACATCCAATTGGATTATCACTGTTTGCCATCCGTGTCATTCATAGTAAATTCAATAGACTAGTTCCCCAACCACCTCAGCCATCTGGTACATGTACTCTAATATGCTAATTCACTTCTAAACCAATTTAGGTACAAATTAAACTCACTCATTTACATACAAGGTAAACAAGTTTGACCACAGTCACCCAAAAGTCAATGGCCAGGTCAATATTAGTAAACATGTCACCACTTTGTGACCCTTTAAGATTTCTCGGTAATAAAATATAAAAGTTAAAAATGCCAAAATGTGAGTGTACTGAAGTCAGGCAAGCTGCATATTTTATTTTTTCAAATAATCTTTATGTTGCTATGTTTGAAAAGTGCATATTGTTATCTGGCAGCCTCAAATTCACCTATAAGGATGGAAGCACATATGCTTGTATGTGTGATAATTTGTATGTCAATAAACAAGTGTGTGACTGACAACAGTGGCACTGAGTATAAAAATATTAAGCATAATCCAGAAGTATAAATGCCAATAATTGACAGATTGGCAGACACTTTTGTGATCGGAAATTATAGCATAATCTTTATGAGGTATCAAAAGAGGGCTATAATTGAAGGACTTAAATGTGTGTTGCTATCTTTGCATCTCTCCCCTTGTGAGACAAAAAAAAGAGAAAATTAAAAACATTTACTTTGTGCTTCTAATTATAATTACCGATACTTTCTAATTATAATAACTGATATTTTTAATTATGAAGACTTTTTGCCAAGTATCTCATCTACACACAAAAAAAATGAAAAAATGAAAACAACATCACTGTTAGCTTCTGGTTATAACTTAGACCGTTTTATAATGGTCATGTATCTCGTCTACAGAAAAAGTGAAGAAATGAAAACAATGACCCCTTAAAGCCTGATACCCAATATATAATTATATTATATATATTTACATGGTTCCAGAAACCAAGTCATTAATGGGTTAATACTGATATAACACAAAGACTACATTTAGCCAAGTATCTCAGACTTGTTAATACATGAAAACAGTATCAGTGTGTGTTTCTGATTCTAAGTTTACTTTTTAGCCGTGTATGGCTGTGTACAGCAGCTATGTGATATTTTTGAGTTTAGATTTAAAAAGTCATAAGGCCATGTTGCTAGGCTTTCAACTTTTACACTTCTCTGTATTGCAACATTTTCCATTTTGCAAATTTTTGTCACAAAATACCTAAAAACGTCTACTTGGGAAATACAAGATATAGTTGAAAAGTTTTATAACAGCCACACACATGTACTTTATGAAATCAATTCAGCAGAGGAAGGTAACAGTCACATTGCCGAAACATAAACATGAAAAAAATAACTTGGGTATGTATCAAAAAACTTTACTCTAACTAATTAATTAAGCAAACTATTTCAGCACTGATATTATGCTGTAAATTCTGCTTAATAGCATCATCATATTGTGATATGATTATAGATACATGGACAAAATATAATACTTCCAGAACAAATAATAAAACCAAGAAAAAGACACACAGCTGTAAAAAAAGACCACTAATTTAAATTAAACACTTTGAATACATGATGTCTGCAATAATATGTACACACACTAGTATTATAAAACTTCCTAAATGTAAAATGTCTTGTGGCATTGCATTGGCAAGTTTATTGTGTTGCTTCAGTATGAAGTACATAAAATATTAAAATAGATCTGATTTCTGTGTGCACATCATTGTCATTACCGCTGCATTCACCTTTTTGTAAGAGTTGAAAGAAATGACTTCATTGATATCATTCTATTTTCAAGAAACACTGACTTAAATGACTGAAAAGAAAAAAGACTTTTCCCCGTCTCAGTATCAGTGCTTGAATTCAGATAACATTCCATAATATTTTGTCGACACATAATTTTTGATGAAACTGATGATTATCTGTAAGGCTCTAGTTTATAATGTCCTATATATGTTGATGGCATTATAGATTCATGTAGTGCACACTACTGATCTATTAACTAACTTTCAGTAATAATGTGCTTTATAAAGCACATTATTATTAACTAACTTGTGCACCATAATCAGCAATTTTAGATATTGCTTTGTTTTACGGCAAATAGTTAGAGAGAATCTAAGACTTCTAAGTAATCTTAGTAGCCTACACACTTATACAGAATTCATTTCTGGAAGTCCCACCTAAATCCCATACCATGGTGTGAATATAAAACTCACATTTTTACATGATTTGTATACTGAGTCTCCCATACAACGACTATGATTTTACATCATTTTGACAATAGTCCTTTTGTGTTTTGACCAAAAACAAATTTTGTCTTTCAATATAGAGAACACTATTCAAGACATTGGTGCAATGGTTTTCCTTTCACAAGTATCAAAACTGAGCCAAGTTTAAATCAGAACCATGAACAAAAGTATGCATAAGGCAACAATCAATAATGCTCTGTATGTTTAATAGTGAAATAATCTACACTTTCCATTATAGTATTCTTTTCGATTGCCAAAATGAAAATCCTAGTGGTGTGGTACTCCCTTAAATGTAAAGACAACTAAATGTATAAATTGCTTTGAGGTAGTCATGATAACAGTGTTATAAAATTGACTTCTGGCGGTTTAAAGGTGCAGAGTAAACCTGAGTTTATATGTTGTTTTTGTTTTTGTTTTGGTTTGGTTGTTTGTTTTTTGGACGGGGTAGGGGAGAGTCATTTTTCCTCTGTATTGTAATATTCTACTTTAAGGTTAGTTGAATTGCTGTCAAGTTTATGTACTAAGTACTTTTAGTAAACCATCGAAGAGAAATGTTTATAAACCCAGCTTTTCACTATAAGTTTAAATATCAAAATGTTGTGGATTTTCTACGATAACTTTGTTTTCATAAGTGGAAGCATGTTTGGCAAGCTATTTGTTGACCTTTCAAAAAAATCAATCTAAACATTTTATCAAAAATATGCAAAAAAAATTGAATATAGTGACAGCACTTCACAGTTTACATTGTCATGTTGTTTCTTTTCTTTTTTTTCAGTTGTAGGAGCAGTCAAAAACCAAAACTTTTCATCAAATAGAGTCATAAAATCATAAGAATATCATGTAAGGATCAAAGTCATGGTGGGTTTGGATGAAGTGTGTGTGTGTGTGTGTGTGTGTGTGTGTGTGTGTGTGTCTCTCTCTCTCTCTCTCTCTCTCTCTCTCTCTCTCTCGTGTGTGTGTGTGTGTCTCTGTGTTTTAACTATTGTCAATAAGTGATCCCTGGATCATCTCTCAAATATTCCTATTTGCAGAATATAAAAATATCAATTTGATCAATAGGAAAAAAATCATTTTTTTTAAAGAATTGATGTTATTATAATATGTAAGTTAATGGCTGAACTGAGAACTTCAGCTGTTGGAAATCTTACATATATTGCTGATACAACCATGTAAATGGCTGTGGAGTTGTCACTTTTCAATACTGTCTGTTAAACAAAGGCAATTTCATTGACATAAGTGTCAGTCAAGTTCACCTCACGTACCACTGATGCTGGGTTATTACAGGATCCACTGTCAGGGTTAGGGTTTTCATAACCATGGTTTATCGATGATGATTGAGGAAATCCACTGTCTGGATTTATTGAACTCATTGGATATTCTGAGCTACGAAGGTTAGCATTTAAAGCAAAGGTACTAATTGATTCAGATGAGGTTTGACTTGTAGTATCTGGATCAACATACGTTAAGTTACTGTCCACTGGTACAAATGGTCTGGAGCTGTTATACGATGCTGGGCTGTCTCCTCCACCATTGTCTTGATTTGTTCCAGATGATGTCTTGGAGTAATATCCAGTATCCTCATATTCAGGATTGTCACCCAGATTTCTAGGGTACTGTTTGATAGTTGTAGCTGGTTGTTCGTATGGATGGATCTTATCAAGCTCTATGCCTTCTGGGTCACTTCTGTCGTGATTGACATAATGAAAAGTTCTATCATTTGGTATGCTCTCTTCCTGATTAATCTCATACCCACCATTGGTATATGCTTGTTCTGTAGGTAGTCTCCCATTTTCAGTGATTGTTGACTCCAAACTGTACCAGTCAGGTTTATTGCTCACATAATTCCTCATATTATCGATAGCCTCATAAAGTGCCTTACCTTCATCACTATTATCTAACATTTCATCCAATCCTTTCACATGTTTGTAACCACCTGGTCCCCCGTATGACAAATTGCGGAGATACAGATAAAACCTATCAAACTGTTCGGGCAAATTGAAAGTCTTTCCAATGATTTTAACCAGTTCTGGAATTTTTTCCTCTGTCGAGTAGTTTTCGACTGAGAAGTGAATGTTGACACATTTTTTGCGCATGAGTGAATTTGGGTCTTGGAAATTGTTACGAATAATCATCATAGCAGCGGTAAACAAGCCATCAGTGTATTGATCATTTGGGTATGATTCTTGGGATTGCAACAGAGTCTGATTTCGAGTACCTTCTGTTGCTATGACGATAATTTTATCAACTTCTTGCATTTGTGTTAAAATCCAGTCTGTTTTATCAGCAGCAACACTGTCGACTTCCCACTCATCATGTTTGACTTCACAGTATAACTGATTTGTCAAGAATCTCGCAAAATGATCCACTACTTTCACATGTAAATTACAGTCTTTGGTATACAATAGAAGAATCTTGGGGTTGAGAATCCCTGTAAAAGATAGAAAAAATGCAGGGTTATATTATAAGTAATATGACCTGTGTTTTCATTTTATTATCAAACAAGTCTTTGTTGACGACATACTCCCACCCAGATAAATGATGTAAACAAGCAATCACAACAAGTTACCCATTGAAAGAATATAAGGAATGATGGGTAAGACAATTTTACATATAATAGTCAAATACAATGTCATCATCAAGGCATGCACTGACTTAAATATTATCAGTATTATTGTTATTTTATGTTTATTAAGTATTTTCTCCCAAATAAAAATAGATTTTAACTCACTCCATGCCACTTACACTTTTGTATCGGATATTACCTTTAGAATGACTTTGTTTTTCTTAAGCATCTCGGAGAGTTGAAAAAACTACATTGATTTAAAACCAGATGTAAATTAAATGCCTTCTATAAGGACAAGAGGCAAGTCTTTAAGGGGCCTACACACAATATCAGAATGCAAAATTCTGAAGTATTATACATGGTAAATAAATCAGTATGCAAATAACTCATTAAAATTAGAAACTACATCAACACGCTTGTATAGGACATATGGTCTTTGTTATCACCAATGTATGTAGAAAAGAACATAACATTTGATTCTAAGAATCGTGAGATATATTGCTCAATTACAAAAAATAATCAGTTGTGCAAATGACTACTTAACCTCAAGCTTAAAGTGGTCATATGGATGGCAAGTGGTTATTTATTGTGGATTTTTAATTCATAAACAACTCTATAGTGTTTTTATACTTGTAAAAACAATATTAAACAAACATATACTAAATAATTGTTTGGAACTCAATAAATTGCAAAACACTTAAAAAATATGTAAAATATTTGTTATTGTATGTAGCAGTCCTGGTACATATTCACCAACATTCAGTACCATTTTCAGAGTTCATACGTCGCTAAAAACCGTAAAAAATTAGTCAAAAGAATTGGGAGTGTATGTGAGAGGCTACCAACACATGGTGCCACTAAATCAACTGTACAATAACAAACTAAATCAACATACAATAACAAACTGTTTAAAGTTTTTTGTTTTTTGTAATTAACGGAGATACATGGGTTTGGTCAAAGCTATTTCAGTTTGGTTTTTGTAATTAACGGAGATACATGGATTTGGTCAAAGCTATTTCAGTTTGGTTTTTGAAGTAGGAAAACATAGTAGAGATGTCGTAAGAATTGGAAATAGCAACAATGGCGTTATATAGCAACTGTATTTGGCTGTTGCTACATGTATGGGCATGGTCTTGTTGCTAGGCACATTTTGTTACTTTTTTGGAATCGTTATTTGCATACTAACCCATTCCAGGTTTCATGTTCATCTTTGCAATACACATCATTATATGGCTGTTTCTATGGATGTGATCTTGTTACTAGGCATATTTGCATACATTAAAAAAGTCTTTATTCACTTAGCTACCCATCCCTGTTCTTATCTTAATAATATGTATAATCATTTTACTGTTGCTAAGGGCAAAGTCATGGTTGCTAGGGCCTAGTTGTGTCAAAATGGTTTGAACTGTAGAATAACACATCTAGAAACATCCCCACCAAGTTTCAGTCCCATTCACCATGTAGTTTTCAAGATTTCAGTTTTTGAAATTGAGATTTTTAGACCTAATTTCCTATTAAATATCAAAATATTCTTCCCCGTGGTTTTTGACTTTTAAGTTTCAATCAACCACAGATAGGCAGACAGATGGACAAGACTCTTTATCCTGTATGTAGCATGAATGAACCTGTTTTAATCATAGACAGTGTCTATGATTTAATTCAGCTGTGCTAACAACAGTCTTTCCAAGCAACCTCAGAGGTTAATCTTGATGCCATTGACATAGTGGTGTGAAGTAGCATATAAAAGATTTAAAGTAATGTCCTGCCAAATACCAAGGCATTCAGTCTGGTGGATTTTGACTTTAAGTTGTTTACATACACACACATACACTTGCGTGTGCACACACACACACACAAACACACACACACACACACACACACACACACACACACACACAAACACACACAAACAAACACAGACACAGACACACAAACACAGACACAGACACAGACATCACCATGCTATAACTTTTTCTTACAAAAGGTAAACATAACTCTTTGATATTAAACTTACCTTGAGCCTTCTCAGGGTGTGGGCCAGGTGGACCTGGAACTAGTAGTACCGATGGTGGTTGAGCTGCACAAGAAATGAATTTTATATCAATTGAAATATCATGAGCATGGATGCACCTTGGAAATATAAATCCTACACTATTGCTGTTACTTTGTTCAAGTAAACTTCAACCATTCTCAATTAAAATCAAGAACACAATTCTGAGTCACAATACAAACTTGTAAGTAGAGGTTATTGTGATGTTAAACTTAAGCCATTTATAATCTAAAATTTAGGCCACTGAATCCTGTTAATAACTTTATGGGAGAATAAATTATTCCTGATTTCCATGACAAGAGGGTGTACCTCTAAAAATCATGTACTATTTCAAAGGACCAAGAATAAACTTTAATATGGCAAAGTTTAAAGAGATTTGTACATTAACTTTAAGTTTTAGGCACATTGGATGGTTAGGCAATTTTAATAAAATAAAATTTGACTGGCAAATATTCATACAGTATCTCTATAAATACATGTATAGTGTAACTACTGTACTTTTCTAGGAACCGTTTTGGGTTGCTAGTGTTTTTATATTACAATAAGGTAGAGAGAGACAAATGTTGTGTTCATTCAGTTACTATGGTTACATATTGTCACTATAGCGATGTGTCATGTTTGTAGGATAAAACTAAGTTGAAAGGTGATCCATTATGGTTTCACTTTTTAGCAATTCAGTTTGTGTCGCTACCAGTACATGCATATGTATCAGAAATATACCACCATATTGAACATTTCTCTCTACATCAAACATGTCAGATTTAGTGAAAAGTGCAAAGTATGAAGTATTGTATGTAAGAGTCATTCATAAGAACTACCGTACATAGAAGTACCAAGAATATATTAACAGGTGTGTGCTATGCTGAAAATATCAAATGTATAGCACACACTGGCATGTATAATTTGAAGTACACTTAGTACTAAAACATACAAACTTTATGATAATATATAAGGCTGGAAACAAGTACATGTACTTACTTTTCTGTCTGTAATACACATAGAAACATATAACTAGAACAATTGCAAATGCAGCACCAGTGATTGAAGCAGCAATTATCCCTGTTTTGGAGTTACCTACAAGAGAGAGAACAAAACTTTACTGCAAATTGTACTGTATCAAATTTTACATGTAACAAATATGTTGCAAATTGATAATCAATCACACACATGCAAAAATGTTTTACAAAAATGCGGCTGACTTTATCTCGGCTGAATTTCTATATAGGGGACCCATAAAAATCCTTTCCACCTTATTTTGCATCACAGGACTGCTTTACTTATGCTTAAATTGTCATGGTTACAATGTAGATCATGCAGGTCTCTTCTGAGCCAGATTTGCCAAGTTTTATAGTCTTTTTAGAGAGGTTGAGCAATATCGATACAGGGTTGGTAGGAATGAGTTTTCTGTATTTCCTAAGCCTAATAAACCAACCTTTATACTTGTTAGACTGTATGTAAGATAAGTTGTGTGGCTTTGCCCTCATCAGCCTCGTCAGTTGACCGATGTGTGAGGGCGCCCTGTCACGGCATACCTTACAGACTATATACTTGTGTTGCACTTCAAAAGAACTGTACTCAGCTGAGACTGAGTTCAATATAATCAACAGCAAATGTGAAAAACAAGACATTGTAGTCAAATTCTACTGCTTTGCTGTTATTTTTGAAAGGAGTGTTGTGTGAGGACACTCCACATTATTTATTAAAAGGAGAATGGGATACTACATGTAACTGTACATGGCATTTTAAGAAGCAGTCAACAAAATGCATTTGAAAGAACTTAATTTTCGAACTCCTAAATAATTGCATGATTTAAAATGGAAAGGAGAAACACCATTTGAACTGGTTGAGAATGAATTTGACATGACATGCTATGAAATACTGGGAATGAATGACTCAACAATTTGATACACATTGCAAGTCCAAAATCTGCCATATAATAGCGCCCCCAACGACCAAAACTACACGATCTTTTGTCTTTTGAATAAGCATAATAATATTTCATTTCATCAGCATATCCAATCAGATATGCAATATATATATTATACTTTCCATGAGAAAATAGAACTAAAATAAGTTAGAACTGCATGCATATGATTGAATCCTGATCTTATTAAATATTGCAACAACAACAAAATGTTTTCATTGTTGGCTGTAGACACATTAAACCAAGCACAATTATATCAAATTACTATTCAAATTTTATGAACGTAGGAGACAAAAGATTTGAATAAAATATCAATATTTCATGTATAGTACCTAAAAATGATAGGCATGTCAACTCACCTGGCTCTTGTAAACATTTACCCTCCTCATGGCTATATGTGTAACCTTTAGTACAATTGCAACGGTATCTTCCATCGGCTATATAACATACACCATTGACACACGGATTACCATAACAGAAATCCTCTGAAATATCCAAATCAGGTACAAAATTATGCCACGATCATTCACTAGATACATCTCCAATTCTTTGGACAATGTAATTGTGATAAAAGTGAAGTACATTGATGTTGAAGAGAAGTGATCATAGCAACTTTTGGGCATCTACTCATCTTTAAAATAACTCAATGGATGAGAATTTCTAGTTTGTTTATTATCCGCCTAAAAAGTGTTGATGGATATTTTACTTTGTTGAATACTACCCAGTCCAATGATACAAACATGTAAACTAGTCCTTCAGTACAATGATAGATACACATTGACCCATTTTAGTTCTCATCCTACAAATTCAATTCTACTTGTAATGGATGTTTTTTACCCCTAAATATAAATATTTCTTTAAAAAATATCAAATTGAGAAATGGAAGAATTTTTGCTAAATACATGGCATTAAAATAAAGTAAAGTAAAGTGTCAACAAAAGAACTATTTTTTTTATTCACTACATACTGGCTTTATATTCATAGCATTACGATACTACTGCATACTGATTTGAAATTGATTATGCTGTCTGAAAAAATTTCAATTTTGGCCAATTTATTTGGGGGGGGGGGGACTGAAACCTAAGTATAAGAATCTAGCTTTTATCCTACACTGAACTATTTATCTTGCCCCTATAGGAATGTCATTATAGGAGTTGATGCATATCATGTTACTTCAATAAAATGGCACTGTAAATACTCATTGTCAACTTGGGTTGGAGTTGCACAGGTGTAGTCATGAAATAATGCTGGGGGAAAACAGATTTAATACCATTGGTACCTACCTTTACAAGTGTCATCTTCTAGATAATGGTTGTATGAACAGTTACAAATGTAGTTGGTAGTGTTCAATATTGGAGTACAGTTACCAGCCTTTATATCACCACATGGATCAAAATAACATGGATCCGCTACACAAGATAAGACAAGGTTTGATGGTGAAAGTAAATTATATACATCCCCTACTTGTCAAAAGCTGGAAATCTGTCATTCAACTGTACTTTCTGTCTGGTAGCTCTATTCTACTTTTGAAGTCACGCTAAGTTGTATGATATTTTTATTTGAACAGCGCCCTCAAACTGATGGTTGACATTTAAAGTTTTTGGATCCTTGACAGAAACAATTTACCATAATAGATAGTATCCTCTATATCAAAATTTGATATTTATGCATTCACTGAGAATAAATAAACAAGTAATTAATATCCATATACCTAAATTATAGCAAAATATGGAATTCATGTCATGAGTTTTTTTCTCTACATCCTCAAAAATATCGTACAAAAATGTTTCTATCTGCTGTATTGTTGAGCCATGTTGTTCTACATATTGTCCGATAGACAGACAAACATACACATCTAAAGTGCTGTTTATTAAAATTCATTTAGTTCTGATCAAGCGATGTGCTGTTGTAAAGGCCAATGATTCAATCCTAGGTTCTCATATTAGTGTTATCTTATAAGGATTACAAAAGATTCTTTGTTCTAACCCAGTGGACTAATTTTTCTATAGCTCTGCCAGATAACTTAGAATTCACACCTAAATGTTAATTTCTAACTGCTTTGTTTTATATATTTATATGAATGTGTACATGTATATGCCTGAGATGTATAGACCTAAAAGAATGATCAAGTCAGAGAGCTAGCATAATGAAGTCAGAAAGCTAGCTATTGTGAAATTCAGATTGGCAGTAAACATCAAATCCTCAACTTTTGTTGAGATACATCCAACATCTTTTACTTCCCTACATTGTACGTCTTTGATGATAACTTCATGTCATCTTTATGTTAAAAGTTTCACATGCATTCATCATAACAAAGTCTTTCTCAAAATTGTCTTCCTGTTTTTGTTTTTGCCCCTTGTATTTGAAATTAGAAGTATATATTGCAAAGTTCCTGTATTTAAAACTTGTAAGAACTGTCAGAGCCTGTTTTTGTATCAAAAAGATTCAGAGAATTGTCCTTTTTCATATACCCAATATTGCTTCCAATGTAATCCAATGGAGAGCAATTTTGCATAACACTCCCTCTCACACTCAGCCCAAATATGGCAAGTGGTGCACTCATCAATATCTGTTCACTCAGTGATTTAGCTCTGTACATTTTTCTCACTATCTTGATCAGATGTTTTTATGTATAAAATGATGTTTTTTGCTATAAATGTATTTGGGTATGTAATTCAAATGATGTTTCTGTGCCATAATATGGTATAACAAGATCTTTGAGGCCTAGATATGGGTTTTACGGACCTTGGTAGCTTACAGCCCTTCTGCATATAATCTCGGCCTTCAAAACCCATATCCGGGTATTAGATATTATTATTACCACAATTGTTGATGATCTTATGTGTTGCGCAATATTTGAAATGTCAGGTTAGAAATGAAATTTAGTCATGTTAGATCAGATTTATCCACATATAATTAAAAAATATATTTAAATGACCACTGACTTTACTTTTAATAGAAAAACATTCAAACAAATATTTCAAGTTAAGTAAACTCATTTTAATATTCTGATGCATATAGTTTATTGTATTTATAAATAACTCTCAGACTATGTCATCGCCATTTCCGTTTTTGTGCTATTACAAAATGAATCAAAATTTTATTGAATTTATTGAACTGACTCATTAACTAAACTGACAAGCATGGGTCAGGATAACTGCATTCCAGATAATATTACTACATGAACACCTGTTGATGATTGAAGCTCTCTTACATTTTGTAATAAAATCTCTATATTTATCAAATTTCACAGATTATAAACATGTCACTCTCAAACTCATATTTCATACATTATAGTTTAAATGGGTTCTCCTTTTCAGAATGTCAATCATTTCCTGATTCATTTGGAAAGTTTCAGCAACAAAAGAAGGTACTGTTTATATATCATGGCAGTCTGTAAAAGTCTGCAGTCGTGCTTTTTGTATCATAACGAATACAAAACAGCTTGAATCTTTGAATCCTCAGTGGGTTGGCTTTTTAAGGAATGGATACCCTGTGAATTCACTATGTTTAATTAAAACTTCGATATTAAATTATATAAAATGTGTTGGTTTCATTCACTTCCAGTTATCAGTAGAGTGGGTATTGATCAGAACTTAAAGCGCAAGTGATAACACTTATACCGGTATACCCAAATAGAATTGTCAATTTTCTATAAAGTTGTAATAAAGTTATATCTTATCATATCTTACATGGTCTGGAATCCATGGGGATGGAGGTTTGGAATTCCTTATCTCCTGATCAGGATGATGAGATGGGGAAATCAAAATTCAAAATCCCAATCACCTGGATTCTAGGCTAGATCATGTCAGCCTTCTGTGTTGTTGACTTTTTCTATTGACTATTTCTATTGTTTATTGTAAGTTCCTTAGTTGTTAGTTTGGATGCCAATGTGGTCTCTAATTATACCATGTGAGTGGAGGTGTAAATCATAACAATACCATATAGGGATTAGACAGTATATGATAAGTTAATTTTTTTTACCTTGGCATGTTTGATTGACAGGTGGGTATGCTTTATAACCAGGATTACAATCACATACATAATGATATTCTTCATGTAAACCAGTACAATTACCATTGTCCCCACATGGATCTAATCGACATGGGTCATCTGGTGACAATAAACACACAACACAAAAATCTTATTAATATTCTTATATCTATTTCGGGGACATTTTAGGGAAATCTTAGGGGTACATTAGGGGAATTCCCTTCTTGTTTGTACTAGCTGTGAACGCCAAGTGTACACATAACTTTACTGACAGATAGAATGACAAGCATGCTTATGACGTGGCTTTTGGCTATTTATATAACATAGCAACCAGTCACAATTTCATATGTTTCTATGGTAACAATCATGACTTGCAGTAACTGTGAACTGTGACACTGCAAGTAATCTCTTAATCAAATTTACATAAATTTAGACAATGAGCTCAAATAGTAATAATGGCGAAATACCAAAAAAAAACATTATGTTACTCAATTTTAAACTTATCAACATAAAGATATGAAATAGTCTGATCATAACACATTTGTCATCTGAACAATAAATTCATATTTATTGGAGTATTAACCCCCCCCCCCCCCTCCCTTCCAGTTCCAAATATGGTATCATATCAATCAATCATACCATATATGTATCTCCAACATAAATATCTAAACATGAAATAATATCTCATAGTCAGTATTAAAATCAATTCAATTTTATTTATGAAGGTAAAAAAAATATCCAAATTTGCATTTAAAATAAAATAATTCCATTTCTAATATTACTTTAATTCACATTTGTAGATGTCAATGTTCTCAGTATATATTCTGACAAGAAATCTTGATCTGAATACAAATGCTGATTATTCAACTCTCTTCCATTTCAATAAAAAGGATAAAGTGATGTCTAAATTAGTGAGAAATCAGTTATTGCAGGTTGGTACAACAGACTATACTAGCACTAGCACATGTGATTGTCAACAAGAAATTAAAGGCCATGGATTCATTCCCAGGTTTCTGCATAAGTGTTATCTTATTGGTGGAGCCATAAGCATTAAATGGGATCTTTGTTTTGCCAGGTAATTCTTTTTCACACACAAACTCTAAATGTCTTTATCTGAAGCAACATCCAGGATTCAACAGGACAACGTATTGATAAAGGAAGTCTTGTGGTATAATATTGCCCATATAACGACTATGATTTCAAAGACACACTTAATAATCATCTTTACAACACAATCAAGAACTATACACAAACAGATATCAATATATTAAACAAATAAATTTCCTTCATGAATTTGTAACATTAGAATTTTTTTACACCATAAAATTATGACATAATAAAATGAACCGATTGATAAGTTCTAATAGAACACATATTAATGTACAGTGGAATTGCTGATTATGGAAAGCTGTTGGATAGTCAGAAATTTGTATAGATCACAGATAAGCAGTGTAACGGAAGAAAACTGGTTTGATTCCAAACTTTTTTCTCCAGTCAATCCCTATACAGTATGTTGTACAGGTGCATGTATATTATGATATAGTTATATTGTACATTCATTATACCTTGAACATAATTGGAATATTATTTGTGCCAGTTTAAGTATAATTTGACATTACAGTTCAGGTAATCCAAGATTCATATAAAATACTTGTATTCATAATTTCATAATTGATCCAATTTAAAAAAAAATTTTTAATATTACAAATGAGCCACTTTCCATATTCCCACTCATGCTTCTGTGTTTAAGTACACTTAAATGCCATTTAGAAATTAAAAGTATCTTACTCCTAAAGAACTATAAAAAATTCTATAATTTGTGCAACGCAGTGTTACTTTATATTTGCTGAAGCTAATATGAACCAACTCATATCTAATTGTGTTAATAAAATGAAGTTATAGCCTATTATAATATGTAACCAAGTTGTGGGCACTCAAACAGAAAATATGGAATTTATCATTCATACCTTGGTCAATCTACATCTTGATAACCTGCCTTTACATCATTCATTCTGTGGTGCTCGAAATATGAGTCAAAACATTCAAAGTTACAATATTCTGCAATTTTTCATAAATCATGTTTGTGCAGGTATATTTTTACCATTCCTAATTGTTTCCTTCAGTTGGTCAGTCTGATCTAAGGGTTTTGTCACTTTTGTCTTTTTGACTCAAGTCTTAGAATGTAAGATATGTTGTGTTGTTCAGCCCTATCAGTCTTCGTGAGTGCTGGCTGATAGAGTGGCATGATGTCGTATAGTACAGACTACTCAAATCTCTATATTACTCACATTTTCCTAGGCTGAATGAAGAAATGTAATGGGGAATAATTGTATCTCTATAACGTCCTCAACTAATACGTAAGTTTGATGCAAAAACAGCAGTCAGTCCAACCACAATGATGGGACAATTTGGAGTCATGGGCTTGGGACATGACAAAAAAGTTGACAAGCCCTTCAGTCCTATATAAAAACTTTATTATTAACATTTGCAGTATGACCTCACACAGAAGGTCTTCTTTACATAGATATGAGTTGATGTTGCACAAACACCTCCATTCAATATTAAAAGTTTTTGATGCCCACACTATTTAGTTACATCAAGGCTTCTATATTTTCTATAAATGTACAAAATGAAACTCTAAAATCTGGAATATAAACATCACCTGCGTGACCATAGCATCTTACAATACAGTAATTTTAATACTGTCTGTTAATATATCTACTGACCATCCATGTGGTCACCCCTTTGCCACTTTCTATACTTATGGTGAATGGGTTTCTTGTGTTTTTGTTCACTCAACTTGACATCGTTTTGATGCAATGATTCAAGGATGTTATCTTTACCTAGTACACGGAAGTCATTGGATGTTGTAGTAATGCATGACACGGTACTGCCTCCTTTCTGACAGGTCTTTTCAGTTGGGTCTGGTTTTACCTGAAATCATATTGAAAGTAAAGAGAACACTATTAGAATCATGCTATTTATTTTAAACTTTCTAATGACCTAACTGACTCTATATTACTTGAACAAAAACAAACATTGTGTAATCCTATCTTTTGTAAGTTCTACACGTAACTGATAAATGCTTCTAGTTTCTCTGCCAGTTACATATTTAGTCTACTGTTATTCTTCATTGAAGCTAAGATCTCTCTTACTAACATATTACATGTAAAAACTTCTAAAGTTAGTTCAAATTAGAAATAAAACATAATTGTATGAAAGTATTTTCATCAATAACTCATATCCTTATAAAAAAAATATATATATATCATTATACAAAAATATACACTAACCTTCATGCAATAGGTGTCTGGCTCATATTCATCATATGGGAATGTATACTCCATGACTGTAAAGTTACGACCACCTCTCGTCTCATTGTATAGACGGACATTCTCATCAGACTGAAAAATGTGTACATAAAACTTAAATTAAACTTAATATATTAATTAAAAACCAGATGTAAACTGAAAGTGTTCCCTCGGGTTATTTTCTTTATATAAGGCTGACTTTTAAGGTCTAACCAAGGAGGTAGCATTATTTCTACCTCAAGGGTCTAATATTAGTGCACAAACATTTCACAAAACATATTTCAAGGCTAGCAAGCGTTGGCATAAATTCTTAGCAATATGATAAGTATGTATTCTATTCAGATACTCACTAAACATATGAACCAAGCTCAAATACATTTTTTCTGTGTAAATATTCAGGTAATGGTTTTGTAAGACATTTCAATGTCTGATTTTTTATGATGTTTGCACAGCTTACTTTCATGATTAGTTTTTTTAACAAAATGCAAATGATTCATTTTTGAAATTACAAGCTCCATCAATAAGCTTTGTAGG